>NW_021637460.1:0-61746 GCF_004799145.2 Neltuma alba
CAGAGGTGAGGTGGTAGCACACGTGGCAGGCAGAGGTGAGGTGGCAGAGACACGTGGAGGTTGTCCAGAGTTGATGATGTGGCAATTGGTAGAGGTGCCACGTGGCAATTTATTTTATTTTTAAAAAAAAATCGGGTTAGTGACAGATTAGCGACGGAATTTAATTTTGCGACGGAAATTTCGGTCAAAAATTAGCGACGGGAAATTCCCGTCGGTAATTAGCGACGGAATTTTCCGTCGCTAATCCGTCACTAATTAGCGACGGAATTTCAATTCTGTCGCTAATCAATTAGCGACAAAGGAATTAGCGACGGAACAAATTCCGTCGCTAATACGTTTCCGTCGCTAATCTGTCACTAGTCCATCGCTAAATAAAAAATTCTGTCGCTAAAAGCATGTTTTTTTGTAGTTGAGGAAAAGAAAGAAATTTGACTAGGAGCAATTTTGGCATATTTAATCTTATATTTTGACATTTGGATCTTTTTATATAATTATAATTTTTATGTTCTTTTTATTTTTTTAATTTTACCTAATTTTTTAGCTAAAATAAAAAGAGATAATAGCTGAAAATCATATAATATTATATATTATGATATATATAATTATATATTTTTTCAGATAGGTCAAGTAGGTAGGATAGCATATCCTGCCCACAGTCCTGCTGGACAATACCTTATAAAATCTAAAATGCTGAATTTTGAAAACTTGATGATGATTATCTCGTCAACTTCTTAAATGCTTGGACTTTGGATCCATAATTAACAGTTAATTAACAATTAATATTTAAGATTTCCATCAAAGCTTTTCATGATTTGCAATTGATTTTTCACAATTTAAAATTAACACGTGTTAACGGCACGAACATGAAGGCTATTTTATCCATTTATTTTTTTAAAAAAATGGATCCTTCTTTGCAATTATATGTGGTCCGAATTCCTTCCATGGTCCTTCTGTCAATCTGTCTATTTCATTTGCCGAGTATTTTTCTTTTTCAGGAAAAACAAAAGCTGCTTTCTTCTTGTTTTTTTTTTTTTTTTTTTGGGGGACTGAAGAACTTTCTTCTATTAACATCGGCGGTCCCTTATTTGTCTGCCCGTAGAGCGAAGTCTGAGTTCCTACCTTCGTCTACAGCAATATGTCTTCCTTGGCTTCTTCATTCTCCAACCCAAATTGACTTCCTACTACGACGTCTTCGCAATTTCCCAAGTCACCCGACATCGCCTTCCAGACTTTCGGAATCTGGTAGGATCTCTAAGAGATGATACCATCAAACTTTTTGCAGACTGTATATACTCTTCAACGATGGTTGCGTCTCTTTCTTCCGCACTGGAGGCCATGGAAAGGTCGAGAATTCTCATGGTTATTTTCACGCCAGAATTCCTCAGCGTCTCCGACAAATTATTTCTCGAGAGGCTGCAGAACGTAATGGAGTGTCACAGATCTATGAATAGACCGGTGGTTCCTGTATTCTGGGGAGTCAAACAAAAGGAAGTGGTTGAGCATTTGGCGACACGATTCAGGGATTTGGACTGGATTGGAATCGCCGTTGAAGCTGCTTCGCAATCCGGCGTCACACTGTCCACTCATTTCAGGTAATAACTACTACGGCTGCTTCTTTTCTGGATCTGCTTGTATTCGCCTTGATTTACCTATACTCGGGATGGAAAGGAAATTAGAAAGAAAGTTTGAATAAGGAAAGAAAAATTAGGAGAGCAAATTTTTCTTCCGGAAATATTAAAATCCTACCGATGAATCTCAGAATCTACCGGCTGGAGTGTTTGAGAATACTAAAAAATCTTTTAAAAAACCTTTTTAAGACAAATTCTTCATATATTTACTTTAAAAGTATTTTCAAAATTATATTTGGTTTATATTCAAACACTCTCTTAATGTGATTTGTGTAAAATCAAAATTAACGACCGATCATAATTAAAATCATATAATTTAATTAAAAATCTTGATATGAGGCTGTGCATGATTTAAACAGAGAATTACAATCAAGTGAAAAATAATTACAAAAAGATTGATAACCTCTAGAACTTATTTTATATTTTTTTAATAGAATTTAACTGTAATTCTCCCTAATTCAAACTATCTTTAAATGTACGAATTCAAAATGGTAAAAGAGTCTTTATCTTTTTTAAGTGACACTTCCCTGCTAAGCAAATGAAAATGAGTCCATCAGTTCATGTGCTGGCGTATTGCTTTTTGCTTTGAATTTTGATACGAGCTTTTATTTTATTCTATTTAAATCTTTCGCGATTCCCAAGCCAAGGACGCGGTTGTCTGCCCCTTTTCCCCCTAGCAGTCCGTTGCCATCTTTTCGTTTTGGAATACAAAGAGGAGGAATATGAATTATTTTTTTAATTTTTTAAAATCTATCATTCTCAAATATTTTTTTTGTGGTACTAAATATTTTAAATTAATTTTTAGTACAATCAATATTTTAAAATATTTTTTTTAATCATACTCAATATCTAAAACTTGACATCCTAAGATGCTTTCCAAATGACAATTAGCATCTTAAAATCACTTCTGATTTATTTAGAATTCTAAAATTTTTTTTAGTAATATTGAGATTGAAGTATTTTTTTAATAATAATAATCAATATCTTAGACTAAATTTAGTATATTCAGCATTATAAAATATTGCCTCAGAAATTATTTTAAGATACTCCATTCGTTCCTTATTATAAGAGACAACTAATCGAAGTACGTTGATAAAAAAAACAGTTAAAATTAGTTAAGAACAAGTAATGTGTAAAAAGTATAATTTTTTTTCAAAAATGTCTTTATGAATAAGGAGAGAGAGCATGAGAGAGAACAATTAAATTATTAAAAGAAAGAGAAGTGGGAGGGAGAGAAAGTGTGAGTTGGAGATAATAAATATAGGTAAAATAGGAAATCAACACAAAAAAGTAGAGACAACTTTTAAGTGTCTCTTATATATAGGAACATGCCATAAGCATCAAATATTTCTTATAATAAGGAACGGAAGGAGTACTATGTTTTGCTAAAAAAGTATTTTAAAGTTCGGAATGTTCTAAAAATTGGTTTAGAATTCTGAATGCTACTGAAAAAAACCTGCGTGATAGATTTTAGGTATTGGGTGTTACTGAAGACTTTTTAGTATACTTGATGTCACTGAAAAATACTTTAAGATACATGAACATTGTTAGAAAAATATTTTAGAATATTAATTGTATTAAAAAATAATTTAGAATCTCAAGCTGAAAAAGTATTTTAGAAGGATGGATTTTTTTTCAAAAAAAATTCGTCCTCCCCTCTTTTGGGGGTAAACTACCAAAGGATGGATTTTTAATTATTAAAAATTCAAAAAAAAAGGGTGTAGTTTTGGGGGTAAACTACCAAATGTGTTGGACCAAAAAAAAACTACCAAATGTGACGAGGCTTTACTCCTTTTCTTTTTTCACTCTTTGGTAGAGGCATCTTTTGGGTATCATCCTGGAAAGACAGTACCTCTGATGCCAAAATATACTCTTGAGAGAGTTAATATTGCTTAATACCTATTTTGTTATTAATTTTTTAAAATTAATCCTAGGCTTAGAATGTTAAGATGATTAATCCTTATTAGGTCTTACACTTAAATTAGTTAATTGTTAGATGGTTCATGTTTTACCGATCTTCGCGATGGTTTTAATTGGTGTACCTATTGTCTTTTTTTGACCCAAAAAAAAAAAAAATCAGAGCTTTGTTTACAAATTTTATTTTATTTTTTATCTAGACAATTTAACTTCACTGGGGTGAGACCCACATACTCCCACTTTTGCCGCTTTATTACATGGAGCGCAAAATCTCGTTCACGTGAATATGCAGAACGGGTTGAGGGGGTGTCACTTGAGCCGAAGACTCTAGAAAGTATGTGTGTGACACTAAGGCTGTACATAGGTAGAGCTGAACAGGACAAACCTCCTGCTTGATGCTCAACCCGAAAGATAAGCGGTCCGCAAAACCTGTCCCTACCCAGTAGAAACCCTAATTATTTTGGGTGGGTAACGGCGGGCTAGGCAAGACGGGCTTCCTGCCCAACTTAGTGACATCTTGCTCATATCATATGTAGAAAAAAATTTATCACGAATAACTAAATCACTCATATAAGTAAGGCTTATGTAGTTTTGTTCTTCAGCCTTCGATTTCTTATGGGAGGGAAAAATATTTAATAATTAAAATAATTAATAACTGAGCTAATTTTATAGTTCAATTATTTAGTTTATTTATATAGTTGGCAGATTGTTATAGCGTCACGTGAAGGCACAAGATTTGAAAGTTGTTTTTTTTTAAAAAAAAAATTGTAGGTGGGAGGAAAAGAAGGAAATTTGACTAGGAGCAATTTAGTATATTTAATTTTATATTTGGTTCTTTTATACAATTATAATTTTTATATTCCTTTCATTTTTTCTAATTTTACCTAATTTTTTAGCCAAATAAAAAGGGATAATTACTGAAAATAATATAATATTATATATTATAATATATAATTATATATTTTTTTGGATAGAGCCAAATGTGCAGGCAGCATACCCTGCCCGCAGCTCGACCATGCCTGTGAATCAGCCATGTCCAAAAATGCCCACTTTTGTTTGGGCAACTTTTTGTTGGGCTGGGCTGAGTTTTATTTTTTTTTTTGGGCATGCTCAGGCGGGCATATTACGCATGCGGGCCTCATGCACACTCCTATGTGACACAATCATCAAACACTAGTACAAAGGAAGCACTAGGCTTAGGTATTTAAATGACCTGTCAACTAGGTATTATTATTATTATTATTTTTAGTGAACTAGGTATTCATTAATAAAAAAGTTTTAGTTGACTAATTTGAGTAAATTAAAAAAACTAATTAAATTAGTTATTTGTAATAAATATGTGCTGTCTTTGTTAAAATATTCTTACCAATTACATATATTGGCTAGAACCACTATTATTATAAGAACTATCTTAGAAAAAATAGGTAAATATGAGAGATAAAATAAATTTGAGTCTTATATTTAGATTAAAATAAAAATCAAACAAGTTTTTATATTAAAGATAGGAAGAAATATAACTTGTGACTCTACATTGTTAATTGATTGTTAATCCCAATTGATAGATCTTTTTTCCCCCCTAACGTTAAATACCTAGTTGGCAAAACATGTGACACTTTAAACACGATGCTTCGTTTTGATGAAAAGAAGTAAGCTACCAACTACCAAGTATTCCATTAATACTTTAAGTGCAAAAAGGGTTTTTAACCCAAAGTTAATCTAGAGTTAATAGTCAATGTCATTTTCCATTAGTCCCAAGGATTGAAAAACTAGATCGACTTGAACTAATCACGATTAATTTACTGCCTTTTAGATTTTATATCTTACATATTACGTTATAAGTGACATTTTATGAAACATTATTTGACAAGACTAAATTTGTAAAATGAGAATAAATACTTTTTTTTATGAAACATCATTTTATTAGTACATAATACTAATTAACAAGGAAATTTTAAAAAAGATAGTTAGTAGTTGCTGAAAATTTAAAAAATTATTGTAAGATTTATAGATAAATGAAATTGGAAAGGTTTGTATCCGAGAAAAATCAGTTGATTTAAAATTAAAATATTGTGGAGAGAACTAAAATGAAACCTTGTTTTCAAGACAAGTGGAACCTAGGATTACTTTTCACTAATGCACTTCTGGAAACTCAATAAATTCCCCTCAATTAGTGATAAAATGGTAATATATGCCAGTCAAATATATTTGACAATGTTAGGTTAATAGATATATTGCTACTCTACTAACAAACCATCTATTTAATGCATATATTTTAGGTCTAGTATGATTTTACTGAAGTTCTACAACCAAAATAGCTTTCTCAAACATCAATTGAGCAAATCTATCTAAATGGTGATATAGCACTTAGAAGTATTAGATTCAAGGCAAAACCAACACATAGATACCATTAACACTAAGAGAAGATCATAAAATGAGTTTCAACCCATACCATGGCTCAAGTAATCCTAAAACAAAAGGTTTAGGTGCTCATAGTAAGAAAAGAGCAAGAAATATCTATAACTTCCATGTCCATATCAGAAAATGAGAGAACAATGAAGAGAAGTTTAGAAAAAAACTAAGAAAGAGGACCAAATCTCTTCAATCATCTAATCCCAATCTCCAAAACCTTCGAGATTCCCAAGCCCTAGCACTATATAGCTCTCAAGGCACCGCTCCAGGTCGTTCTCTCTGTTCCTAGGTTTAATGTCGAATTCCCTCTCTGCCCTAGCCCTAATATGCTGTAAATTCAAAACACAGTGTTTTGCTAAAATTTAAACTTTGTTGCGGTAAAGTTTCCTTTGCTGGGGCAAAGGTGCTCTGATAACTTTTTATTTTCTTTGTTTGGGTCTAGAATTCATAAAAAATGAAGCACTATCAACCAAACCTTTGATTACTTAATTTCTTTTAAGAAAAAATGATAGAAAAATATTTATTGAATTTTAAAAAGATAAACAAATCATGCTAACTACTTTTCTAATATTTTTGACTACTTTTATAATGATTCTGACAAGTCAAAATCTGTCAAAAATCACCTATTTGTCATTTCAAAATTCAATAAATATTTTTCTGTCATTTTTTCCCTCTTTTAAATAAGTCTTGAATTTATCATAAACGATATCAAGATGACTCACTTTTAAATGCAGTGATAAATGAAAAATGATAAAATATTGGGAGTCAAGCATTGTCCACGTTAAGGGACTTGTTAAAACTAAATTACAAGTATAAAGTTTGAAACAAAAAAAATATAAATAAATAATTAGAAGTGTAAAGATTGAAGATTTGTGCTTACATTAGAAGAATAGTCCAAGGCTTAAGCAAAATAAATCAGCAAAGATCAAGGAGAAAGGAGGAGGAGGAGAAGCAAAACATTAGGCACTTTTACGAAGGTTATTAGAACTAAATTAAAAAGATAAATAAGTAGAAGTATAAATATAAAAAAAGTTGAATATTCAAATAACGTAAATGAACAATATAAGGAAAACATGAAAAAATAGATGAAGGGAACGAGCTAATGGCAAAGTAAAGCAACGTGAGTATCACCTTAAAAAAAAAAAAAAACTATAGCAACGTGAGTCACTTCGGATTTTTTTATAAAAAGCCTAATATATTATGTATATGAGAAAAAAATTTATTTTTTAGTTCTTCAATTTTTAATTCAATTATAACCGGATTCTTTAATTATGACCTGATATGCCTTGATCCCTAAATTTTTGACTTATTTATGACTCAATCCCTGCTCTTTTCACTTTTTTAAACAATATGAGTCTGCCCAACACTAATTCGGTCATCCAACGTGCAAAAAAAAAAAAAAAAAAGATTCCGTGTCACGTGGAATTTATATAAAATTGAAAAGAAACATCATGCAGATTAACTTCGGAAAAGCTCCTCCGAACAGGTTTACCTGCAACTAACTGCAGAGCCTAGTGGAAGACTCCTCCATTTGGATCATGTGAAAAGTTGATATAAGTAACTGTATTCAAAGTCCTTAATTATTAGTTCCTAATTAGAAAAAATTTCTGCTTCTGAGGAATTTAAAGTTCATCTTAAAGCATTGATGGGTCATTTTGAAACTAATTACATAGAACTGAACTATCATTAAACTTAATATGTTAAGTGAAAGAGTAAACTTCGTTAATCAAATTCTATGCGCACATGAAATCACAGAGTCCATTATACTATACAGCAAATTCACCAATGACGATGAGAAAGAGAGAAGACGAGAGTGCTCAGGAGAAGTTACTCAAAATCACCCGTGTGCAAAACTGACTCTCTCAATTTACGTAAACCTATGACTCACGTATGAGAAATTATTACAATTTGAATTTTAAATCAATAAGGTAAAACTTCCTCTTTCCACCCATGTGCTTTTCTTTAGTAGCATATAAGCCCCGCCTATATTGGGCTTGGACTGAACTGGGGACATTCCAGCAGATACCTACACATGCGCTTACGTAATTTTTTACTGATTGTGAAATGTTTTTGTCCAGGGAAGATATGAGTACACTTAAGGGGGCATTATATAGATACTTGTTTTGCAATCTTCCGCCCCATCCAGCGGGGTTACTACTCCGTAGTGTGAAAGATGTACTTCGTCTGTTGATGGATGGGACTTATTCCATCGGAATATGGGGGGTTCCAGGTATTGGTAAAACTACTTTTGCCAGAGCTATTTACGATAGAATTTGTGGCAGGTTTGAGAGAAAAAGTTTCCTTGCAAATATCAATGATGAATGGAAAAAAGATAACGGTCTAGTTCATCTACGACAGCAACTTATTTCAGATGTTTTCGATACAGAACTTGATATGGTTCATGATGTTAAGATGGGAGCTAGTCAAATGAAGGAGGCACTGTCCAATAAAAGTGTACTGGTAGTGTTTGATGATGTGAATCATATAGACCAACTCATAGCATTATGTGGGAGTAGGGATCTGTGCTTTGGCAAAAGGAGTTTAGTACTTGTTACGTCAACAAGTAAGGATCTAATTCTTGGCCTCGGACTCTACTTTTATGAAATGAAGGCGCTGGATGAGAGTGAGTCTCTTGAGCTTTTCAGCTGGCATGCATTTAAGAAATCTAGTCCAACAGATGATTTCATGTCTCTGTCAGGGAAAGCAATAAATTTTTGTGAAGGACTACCATTAGCTCTTGAAGTTATTGGCTCTCTTTTGCTTAATAGGACAAAAAAAGAGTGGAATAATGTGTTGAAGAAATTGAGAGGAATTCCTCGTGGTCAAATAAAAGAGAAGCTCAAGATAAGCTTGAATTTTTTAACCGATTCAGAGAAAGATTTATTCTATAATATAGCTTCCTTTTATGTGGGTCTAAATAAACATGATGTTACACAATTGTTAAAGGGCTCAAAATCTCCTGTAGAAAAGGCAATGCATGAGATTATAGAGCGGGGACTTGTAAAAGTTGATATGAGTGATAAGCTTGATGTTCATCATTTGTTGCGAGAGATAGGAAGAGAAATCAGTCCTAAAAAGATAAAGCATGAATATATCTATGATGTATTCTTGAGTTTTAGAGGTGAAGATACACGTAAATCTTTTACTACTCATCTTTGCACTGCTTTAAAGAAAGCAGGTATTGAGGTCTTCATGGATGAAGAGGGGATTGGAAGGGGTGAAGCCATTTCTTCCTCTTTACTGCAAGCAATTGAAAGTTCAAGAATGTCGATAATTATATTCTCAAAAAATTATGCTGGTTCTAGTTGGTGTTTACAAGAATTAGAGAAAATCATGGAGTGTCACAAAACAACTCATCAAGAGGTCTTACCAATATTTTATGATGTGCAACCATCTGAAGTTCGTAAACTACAAAATATTTTTGGAGAAGCATGGAAAAGACTCACACTAAGAAACTCAACTAGCAAAGTGAAGAAATCGATGATCAATTGGAAGAGAGCACTCATTGAAGCTGCGAATATATCTGGGTGGGACATGCATGAATGTAGGTAAATCTGATTACCATTCTTTTTCAGTCAACAAGTTTGATTATCTTTTGCTTGTTACTATATGACATCGTTAAAGTCCTTAATTTCCTACTGGTAATCTGCGCTTCTACATATGAAAACAATGTCATTGGGTAAAGAAAATACTTGGTTGTAACTGGGATATTATAAATGATCAAGCTGCTTACTCTTACAAATCACACAATGAGCACTGAATGAATCTTAAAAAGAAAGGTTTTTGTAATTTTCTTACAGAAGATGCGTCAGAAGAAGGGTTTGAATTTAGGTCATACATAACAAATACCTTTAAACAAAATTTTAGCTAACATCTATGTTAAGAGGAAATTGAGAGTTGTTAGTCTCCAAGCTTAATAATTAAACGCCAAGATTGACCCTGATATAAATGTAACTTGTTTTTGCCAGAACTGAAACGGAGTTGATTGACGATGTGGTTGAAACTATAACAATGAAGCTAGACAGCAAAGACTTGTTTGTTGCTCACCATCCAGTGGGAGTGGAGCCTCGTGTGCAAGATATCATCAAGTTGCTGATTAATAAATCAAATGAGGTTATCATAGCAGGGATATGGGGGATGGGCGGGATTGGCAAGACTACTATTGCTAAAGCGATCTTCAATGAAATTGGTCAAACATTTGAAGGAAAGTGTTTCCTCTCAAATGTGAGGGAAGTGTGGAAGCAAGATAATGGTCAAGTTTATCTTCAAAAACAAATTCTTTCAAGCATCTTTAATGCAAGAAGAGTGAAGCTCACAAGTATAGAAATGGGGACAACTCTAATCAAGCAAATGCTTTGTAAGAAAAGAGTACTTATTGTTCTTGATGATGTAAATAATGATGATCAGTTGAAAGCTTTATGTGGAAATCATGAATGGTTTGGTAGAGGTAGTAGAATACTCATCACTACTAGAGATGAACGGCTACTCAAGATCCTTGGAGTGGAAGATCATAAGATATACAACATGAAAGAAATGAATGATAGTGAATCTCTTGAGCTTTTTAGTTGGCATGCGTTTAAGCAACGATTCCCTGAAAGAGATTATGTTGAATTTTCAAGGAGGATAGTTTCTTACTCAGGAGGTTTACCGCTAGCTCTTGAAGTTCTTGGCTCCTATTTATTTGATAGGGAAGCATTGATATGGGAAAGTGTTCTACAAAAACTACAAAAAATTCCAAATGATAAAATACATGAAAAGCTAAAAATAAGTTATGATGGTTTGAGTGACCAAACAGAGAGAGATATATTCCTTGATATATGTTGTTTTTTTATTGGGAAGGACAAAAGCTATGCTACACAAATATTAAATGGTTGTGGACTTCATGCTGATATTGGAATTATTCGTCTGGTAGAGAGGAGCCTCATAAAAGTTGGCAAGAAAAATAAGCTTGATATGCATGACTTACTACGTGATATGGGAAGACACATCATTCGTGAGCAATCACCAGAGGATCCTGAGAAGCAGAGCAGATTATGGTCTCATGATGATGTGCTAGATGTGCTAAGAAATTGCACGGTGAGAATGTCTCTCAATGACTTATATTGTTTAATTTATGTTGTTTTTTTCATTATCGTTTTGCAGTTCCATTTTTTAGTTAACTATTGCGTGTTCAAACATTTATCATATTGCTTGTTTATTATATATGTTATGTTTCGGTAACTGAAATATCATTTATTTTTATTTCCCGTTATTTCCATTTTAATAGGGAACAATAGCGATTAAGGGATTGGCTTTGAACATGTCAACAAACAATTTAGGACCATTGAGTGCCAAAGCATTTGAGAACATGAAGAAGCTTCGTTTGCTCCAACTTGATCATGTACAACTTACTGGAGACTTTGGTTATCTATCAAAGGACTTAAGATGGCTGTGCTGGAATGGATTTCCCTTAGAAAACTTGCCAGCAAATTTAAGTCTCGAAAAGATAGTTGCCATAGACTTAAAGTGGAGTAATCTCACAAAAGTATGGGAGAAAAGTCAGGTATTTACAATGAAATTTTCAAATTAGACACTAGCAGCAATTGTCATGTTAATTTGTTTCCATATGTTTTATTCTTTCCATTCATTGTGTTTATTTGTTTTAAAATGTTCTCTTGGTGCAGAGGCTAGAGTGGTTGAAAATTCTCAATTTGAGTCATTGTCATCATTTGACAAAGACACCTGATTTTTCAAAGTTACCATATCTTGAAAAGCTAATACTCAAAGATTGTCCGCTTGTGTTTTCGATTCACCCCTCCATTGGAGATCTTAAATACATTGTTCTGTTAAATTTAAAGGACTGCAAAGACCTTAATCATCTCCCAAGAGGTATATATAACTTAAAATCTTTGAAAACTCTCAATCTTTCTGGTTGTTCAAAGATTGAAAAGTTGAAAGAAGACATTGGGCAAATGGAATCCTTGACAACTTTGGTGGCAAATCAAACTTCTATTACACAAGTTCCCTCCTCATTAGTGAGAATGAAAAGTATTAAATTTGTGTCACTATGTGGCTTCGAAGGATTATCGCGCGATGTATTTCCATCGATTGTTATGTCTTGGATGTCACCGACAGTTCATTCGAAGTCCCTGCTACGAGCATTTACGATTATGCCATCTTTAATCAAGGGTCTATCACATCCTTTATTTGCCAGAAGCCGTAAAGTATTAGAAGCAAGACCCAGCACATCTCAAGATTCATGTAGAACTCAAGGGTTAATTGGTTTTCAAGAGAAATCTCACATGGAAAGGTTAGAGCCATTGAGTTCTTTAACTATTCATTTAGGCGGCTTCAACAAAGTTATGGATGCACTTTTAAACAGTATTTCACAGGTAATTTCTTTAGAAACCGCCATTAATGTATTTTCAATTAAATCAGCATGATGATTTTCGTTAGTGTGAGCATTATACTACCTCCAGTCCTAATTATAAGACCCAGTTGACTTATTTGAGGAGATTAAGGAAGTAAGTTAAGTTAGTTATTTATAATAAAAAAGTATTGTCATTCTTAAAATATCCTTGCTAATTAAGTGTATTGGCTAGAACTATCATTATTAGAAGGACTATCTTGGAAAAAAAATACATAAATATGAGAGACAAAATGGATTAGGGTCTTATAATTAGGACCAAACAAAAAGTCAAATGGGGTCTTATATTAAGGACCGGAAGTAGTACTATTATATTTCCTCTATTCTCAATTCTTTTTCCTTGTTCATGGATTAGGGATGGAGTGACGGAGGGTTTGACTATTCTCAGCTTCCTCAAGATAATTATCCTGATTGGCTATGTTTTGAGAGTGAAGGATCTTCTGCATCATTTAAAACGCCTCGAGTTTTGGGTTGTTTGATGGGAATGGTAATCTATATTATCTATTCATCTTCTCAAGATAGCATGGCATCCGTATATCCTGTTGGCTTCATGATAAAGAATTTCACAAAGGGTACTATGGACTTTTACAAGAGAGATGATGCAGCGACTTCTGCTGATGATGACTGGCACAAAATAATACTTAATCTAGAGCCTGATAATGAGGTCGAAATTACAGTCAATTTTGCCCAGAAGCATATTGTAAAGAAGACTTTAATCTATCTGGTATGCGATGAAGGAACTACACTAAGTATCACTCGATAATGTTAAATCATTGGTAAGAAGGCAGGTTTGTAATTTTTTTCCCCCTCAATTGGGATTGTCGTATAGATTTTCATATGTTTATTCTGAAAAAAGTTTTAATATTTCTTTCCATGTATATAATATTGCAGGGCTTCGTTAAAAGGAAGAAGAGGTGAAGAATGACAGGTACAAGGCTGTAGGTTATGGCACTCGTCTCTTTTTTTTTGACCTTTACTTTTTTATTTGTTGAGCAAAACAGCAAAAGAAAAAATCAAGAAAAAGTCAATATTTAAAAATTTTATTGATCAGAATGACCTAAATTTGAATATGGGTGTTTTTTCAGGTATGAATCCTTTATAATATTAGTATTTAGATTATTTTGGCCAACAAAATTTTTAAAAAGGGATTTTCACCAATTTTTTGGGAAACTTTTTTTTAAAAATCGTTACCATGTATTATCTGTCACTATACTGTCCTCCACTTTTGTCACTCGCATTTGGCAATTTGGCATCATTATACTTTATTTCACGACACAAACGTCATACAAGCAGTGAAAAAAAAAACCGGACCGAACCGGCCGGTTCAACCGGTGAACCGGCCCGTGGTCCGGTCCGGTTAAAATAATGAACCGGTCATAAAATGAACCGGCATCAACCCGGTCAAACCGGGATAAACCGGTGCAAACCAGCAAAAACCGGTATAAACCGGTAATGAACCGGTTTGAATGATATTTTGCTATTTATCTTATTTTTTCTTATTCAACTCCTAATATTTCAATCACTATATATTTAAATGAATTTTAATAATAATTTTGGTATTAATAATTATTAATTTTAGTTATTAAGAAATCATAAAGATCAAAATCCTTAATGTTATTGTATTTTGTTTTAATTACAATCAAATTATTGTTGTATTTCCTTACGTTTTGTTATTAGTGATTATTAATATTGCTATACTTTGTTATTTTTAATTAAATTTTATCATTTTAATGTGACCGGTTTGATCCCGGTTTGACCCCGATCTGACCCATTAACCCTTGAACCACTACCTCAACCGGTTTAGTGTCTGGTCCGGTTTTTTGTTCTTTGCATACAAGATCCACTTGTCTAGAAAATACTTCCTTCTTCTTCGATTTTTTAATGTTACTTGGGCTTTGTTTTTGAATGACCCAAAACCTTGACTCATTACCCAAATCCTGACCCACCCAATTAAATTAATAACCTGTTTGATTAAAAAAAAAAAGAGAGAGAATAACCCATTTCACATTTAATTTCATTTCTAAATTGACTTGGTAAATTGTGATTTGAAAAAGTAAGAGTTGAATAATCTCTGGAGTTTGAGTTCAAAGAGTAAGGTTAATTCAATATCTTCAATGTTGATTTGTCTGCATCTGTATGATTTATCGTTTAATGAGTATTTCGGTTTTTGATCCATCTCAGGGGAATTAAGGGAGCTGAAATTAAAGTATGGTCTTGGTTTATAAGATGGGTGATTTTTGTAAGCCCCTGATCTAATCTTGCTATTTTCATAATCTTTAATTTCATATGAATTCTTGTACCATGATAGTAATTAAAATCAATGTTTGTTGTTATGATGTATTGAAATAAGGAATTGAAACTCTTGGCTGAAAGTATATACGGGGCTGGACCATTGATATATGGAGATGAAAAATCAAACGTTGGGATAATAGGTAAGTTGTGGTTACTACAAACGCACACAGACACACACACGCGCGCGAAAATTCTGACGGTGATTATTGTGTTAATTCTTGAAAAAAAAAATTATTAGCCCCTAGTCCTTAACATAAAGGGCTAATTGACTAATTCGATTAAATTAAGAAAATTAATTTTGTTATTTATAATAAATAAGTATTGTTTTTCTTAAAATATCCTTATTAATAATGTATATTAATCAAAACTACCATTTAATGAAACATTTAATATGTGCAATTACTATAAGGATTATTTTAAAAAAAAAGATAAATATGAGAAATAAAATAAATTAAAGTCTTATATTTAGAACCAAATTAAATGTCAAACTAGCTCTTACCTTAAGGACAGGAGTTAATACCCACTGAGTGCTGCAAAATAACCCCTTAAAGGCTTAAACTACTCTTTGATCATGCATATCTGTTTTACCAGTCATAGAGGCTTGTGTTTTCATGCCTGAGTTGCTACTATGTAAGCACGAAAGTGGTCTTTAATTAGTTACTGACTTAAACTACTCTCTCTCACGCAAATAAAGGCATTAAGAGTTAATTATGGGATCCATCTATACCTCAAATATAATCGCAAATGGCTCAGGGGAAAGCAAAGGAAGACAAGGATGGGACGTTATCCTTGATCAGAAGAATTATGAAGGCGAACCAAGATCATTAAGCAGGGATCAGTAGCTATGTTCCTCTTGATTTGAAGATTTTTAACTTCTTGTAATGATCACAAGTCCTTAGGAGAGACATAAGGGCTGTCTTTTATGCTGACTATGCGTGGTAGTTACAAAGATTTAAGGATGATCACAAAATTTTTTAATTTAATGAATAATTCACTGGGGAGGAAAGAAATTGAAATTTTTTTTCATTATATATTAAATACATAGATTAACTAGAAAACCAGTAGATTTTACTTAATTTTTTATTAGAGATATTTAGCAATCACCACGTACGGATATATATTGAGTTGAAAAATAACAGTGGTTTCATGCGCTGCTATTGTATTATGAACTAATAAGTGCTTCAGAGAGTAATCAGGAAGTCTCAAACAATAGGTGCCAGATATTAAATAACCTCGATAATTTTCATTAATACTAGAAATATTCATGCATGGATTCATTAATTTCATGTTTTTTTAGATAATGGAATCATAGGTGACATTTACATTTAATGTTAATTTGATTGACGTGCAGGATCTCATTCTCACTCCCCTTTTAAAAGCTTTAAATGGTTAATAATAAAAGAGACAAAAGTGGAAGACATAGTGGGCTGAAATCGCCGATGTTTAGAATCCCTTGTCTGTCAATTCTTCACCTCAGAAACGCCCCCCGGGGGGGGGGGGGACGTTTTTATAACATTCTTTTAATTAAATTACATAATTTGAGAAAACAGTTAAAGTTAATTAAAAACAATATATATGTAAAAATTGAACCTATTTTCCCCCCCTAATATGTGCTCATTTAGTAAGGAAGTAAATAAGAGAGAGAAATACTAATAATGAGATATAGGAAGAAAGAAAATATGTAATATGGGAAAAAGATAGCTGGCAAGAAAAAAAAGATAAGGAGAGAGAATAGAAAATTAATTAGGGACAAAAATGATAAAAACACATTTAATGTTTAGACAACTCTAAATAGAATTTTATAAAATAAAAAACAAACTAATTTAAATTTTGGGATGTCATAAAAATGAGCCAAAGGGATTATCTTAAGATCTAGTTCCCACCTCACGCTTGCTTTTTTTTTTTTTTTGGCGGTGACACCACCTCACACTTACTTTTCATCTCCTTCACATGTACAAGACTTCGGCTTTCCCACAAGTATTGTGACTTCGATGTTATACGCATTTAGATAAATCCCATTTAATGCTGACACAGACGTTCAGTACCATGAAGCAAATACTGGGGAAATCTTTAGAGTTACGTATATTTCTTTTTAAAGTGAACTTATTTCACCCAAAAAAGAAACAGGTTTAAGGTGAATCTAGAATATGGAGTTTTTTTTTAATACAAAAAAAAATTTATGTAAGTTAAGTCTGGGGGCTTACTAGAACCAAGGCATCCCTCTAAGCTCAACGAACACTTACAAAGATACTTATAGATCACCTGCTAACAAGATCTTCATATCCGCAATGAGATTCAAACTCATATATAGCCTTGTGTGATCTAGATTGACTTCTTACCAACTGAACCAACTGTTGTTGATTAGAATCTCAATTGAAGGTATAAATACAAGGAATGATACAGGTCTTGAGTGGAATGGACTAGGCCAGTGGGAGTATGGGCTAGATATGAAGTTAACCAACTTCTTATATTACAGATAAGAGGAAGTACAGTGTAACTCAAGTGATGGTCACTTGTGGAGTAGATTCCGAATTACACATTTATCGCAACAACCACAACATGTTCAGTGGGGGACTTTATATTTGATTAACAATAAATAAAGATAAACAACAAATGAGTTTGAAATTGAAGTTAAACTGTTAAGGGATACCTCGTAACCATGATGCCAGACTGCCGTTAGCCATGAAAGGATACACAAGCAACCGTACGTTCAATTGGTGTCTTGCAAAAAACCAAGTAGCCGCAGCAAATTACGGTGGACTGTCAAGCTCATAATTTGTACTTCTGTTTGAAATTGCAGCTCTCCAAACTGAGCGCCTTCCACTTTAGTTTGTACCCACAATGGTTTTGTTACTAAAGTTGTCCGTTGCATCTTGCAGCTCACGCAGTGAAAACTTTCTAAGCTGACTAAGGTGAATTTTAGGATGCTCCTCGGCTGCCGCCAGTAAAAGGGCAAAATCTTGATGAATAAATTATGGTTGTCATATAAATCAATCATCATGTATACCATCTTTTCCATTATCCTTAAACTTACCTGGAACATCAAAGGAATAATGTTGCGTTATTCTCTTCTTACAATACGCAAGTGCACTCGCAAAGACTGTAAACATTAGTATAGCAATAGCTCCAGCAGCAGTATTCCCTATAATACAAATGTCTTCAAGGTTGCACGCATTAACACGTACGTTTCCTTAATTTTTATTTCTTAAAACAGTCTCAAGATTATTCTCAAATCATATCAATCCAATACAAAGATGATTTCCACTATCAGATAAAGAAAACCATAAAATATTCAACTATATATTGCCTGCCAGCCAACTTCTTTCCTTTCCCGAAGAAATAGTTTAATTGTTGAACTTTCTGTGCTTCTGCCGCGGTCTTGCTATTCATTCTTTATCTGTGTAAACTTTAACAAAGGAAACTATAAAAATCATCGCATCATTGAATAACCTTTTGAATAAAGTACATAGGAGGGTAATAAACTAATAAAAAAATTTAAATTGTAAGAAAATAGCAAGTTGTTATTAAATTAACTTATAAATACACGGGCACACAGAATAATCAATTGTGAAATAAAATAACTATGGGGTAATAACAAATTGTTAAATTGTAAAAATTAATAAGTTTTAATGAGAACATTGGCATTCATAATAGTTAGAGATGTAATTTTAATTTCAGAAATGCCATCATTTATTTAATAATGATATTAAGGAAATCGATTATGGTTTGTTAATTGGATGATGGTTCACTTATTAATGAGAGTATGAAAAGAAATTTTAATAAATGCAAAAAACAAAGGATTTTTTTCCCTTATGAATAAGATGAAAAACACATCTAATTTCTCTTTGAAAAACACAAAAGGAAAGTACATTTTTATCATTTAACTGAACCCCAATCCTTAAAAAATTTAACAAATGTCCAGCGCATTGCAGGGGGCTAAAAGCGGGGGAAAAAGGAGTAAACTCCTCACTAACCTTTTTTTTTTTGGCCAGCCAATAATTCCCTTGTTAATTATTAGAGCATAATACGTTTTTCCTTTTAGTGGGTGTGGAAGATGACTCAGAAGGTGAGGCTCTGTTGCTTTTGCTTTATCACTTTAACAGATTTTCGAAGTGCTGAAGCATTTTGTTTTTGCATCTAAAAGTAAGGTTTGGAACACAAGAAACTGGAGATAAGTTATTTAGTTAAAAGTATGATTATTTTTGTTATTTTAATTTTAATCAATGTCACCCAACCTTCTTCCCAGTTTTGCCGTTTTTGTGTGGGAGGATATTGTTCGACATTATTGGCTTGATTCTATTTAAAATGAAAATAGAATGAAACCAAAAGTTGTCTCTCCACTGAATTATCAAGGATTGAAGCTCTAAAATCTTCTTCATTTGACATCGGACCAAAAGTAACTCCAAGGGCAAGAACAAGCAAGGTGATCTATGAATAATGATTGGAAGAAAGGCTATGCTTTTGTCATTTATTTGAAGCAATCTTGTATGCTTAATGTAAGAAAATTAAGTTTCTGTGAGGATGTATGTAACCTGCATATGGCACTTCGTATGTTATAGTGTGAACAAAAACATCCAAGCATGCTGAACATGTTGTAACCTGTTCAATAACAAGAATGCATGTGATCGAATGTGAAATATATAATGTGTAATTTACATGACATAAGGGTAACAAATACTCCTAATGAGATCAATATTAGATGCCCACAAAAATTTCTACTTTTCTAGTTTAACATTACACATCTAGAGATTTAATGCAAGCTTTAATTTGCTAAAATTAGATGTGTACATTCAAAGATATGAATTTCCCAAAGTTAGCGCAAAATAATATGGAAGTGGAACATCTTGTTTTTTTTTTTTCCCATAGAAGACATTAAGGGCTTCGAATAGAAATTTGAACCGTTTTATTTTAATTTTTTTAGAATTAGTTATGACTTTACAAATTTTACCTAAAACTTAACAAGGTTACAAATGAATAGCAACAATGCAACAATGGAATTAAAGTTTTAAGTTGTTTTCTAATTAGAGGACACGAAATGAATTAAAATGAATTAAAGTGGTTTAAAAATTGTCTATCTTGCTCTTTTGAGTAAGAAAAATCAGGTGTCACATAACCAAACACCACACCCACGTGGCATACACTAACTATGCTTTGATTAAGATCATTCTCCCCTAAAATGATAAAACTGTTCATATAATCGAAAACAGTCTTCTTGTGAGCTGCTCCATTAATTTCCATTCCCATATTTGTCATTGATAATAGAATTAAAAAAAAAACAAAAGAACTCCAGCAAACTAAGAATGCAAAAAGTATAATTCTACGAGTTAAATCCCATTTTTAACAACATTAAAAATAAGAGATAAAAGAGACCGTATGATTAATTAAGAGTATAAACAGAAAGATGTATTATATATTTAAACATCTTCAAAGTGTAACTTAAAAAAAGAAGCATCTCCATTTCGAAAAATGGTCGCTTACGAAAAGGAACGAGGGAGCAACATTGTAATTAGAATATTGACATTTAAAAAAAGTTAGAGTTGTAATTTTATTTTGAAAAATACCATCATCAATCTAATAATGTTGTTAAAGAAACCGACTAATGGTTTATTAATTGAAAGATAACTCATTTATTAATGACAATATAGAAAGAAAATTTTGATAAATGCATAAAGCAAGGGATTTTTTGTTTCTTATAATTAAGATTAAAAAACATAATCTTACTAAATTTAATAACTCCCGAGCATCGCAAGGGGCTAAAAGCAGAAAAAAGAAAAAAGGAATAAATTTGTCACTAATTCTCTAATCTTATTTATAAATAATTTCATATATGTGTTTTGCCAAAATTAAGAAAAATCTTAAATCTTATTAACTGTGTCTTATTTAATAACTTTTTCACTTTATCCTTATTTAATATAGATTTTTCTTTTAAAAAAATAACAATGTGTAAAGTAATAAATGAATGTCAAAATAATAGATTCAGATTAAAAATTTAATGATATCACTTATAAATCGTACCAAATAAAATCTTCTATCCCTGCCTTATAAATTGAATAAGAGTCGTTATTAGAACACAATACCTTTTGCCTGCTTAGTGGGTAAAGAAATGACTCAGAAGGTGAGGCTTTGTGGCTTTTGCCTTAGATCGCGCTGGTGTCGCTATCACTCTAACAAATTTTCGAAATGCTGAAGTATTTTGTTTCTTGAAGTCTTAAAAGTTTGAGACACGAGAAAGTGGAGCTCAGTTATTAAAGTAAAAGTAAGCCTTTGTATTATTTTAATTTTAGTCACTTTCATTCTATCTCCTTCCCACTTTCCCAGATTTGTCATTTTGTGTAGGAGGATATTTTTTGGCATTATTGGCCTGCTTCTATTCAAATTATTGAGTGAAGTGAAGATAGAATGAAACCAAAGCTCGTCTCTCCATTTACCGAATCATCATGGATTAAAACTCTAAAATCTTCTGAATATGAGATCCAATAATGTTTATGTTTCAGATTTAGTTAGATTAGTTAATAATTAGAACATTCCAATAATGAGGATTTTTGCACTTATGGTCTTCCACTCCCTCCAATCTTGAGGAGGTAGATGATGAGAGGTGATAATTCTTTTGTTTAACTCTTGTGTACACATTTTGGTTAATTAATACGTGGTTACAGTTTCATGTCTTAATTCCAAAAAAAAAACAATATGCTCGCAGCCTTCTTTCATAATGTCCACAGTAAGCAATACTGATGACTTGAATCCGTCAATTATTAGAAAACAAATGCATCAAAAATTGAATTCAAATGCAGTGCAATCAAATCCGATTTTGGTGTTAATTTCATACAATTAATACAATATTATTTTGATCGAAATTAATACACGGTACTTTGGTTTCCTTCTTCTTTTTTTTTTGCCAACGGTACTTTGGTTTCCTTTTACCTTCAACGCTAGTAACATGTCGGAGATTTTCATTTCCAGAAGTAGAACCATTGTTACTAACTTTTGGTCGTACTTAACTTGAAAAATTTTGTAAATCTTTAGTTATAAACTCTTAATTTGAAAAATTAGATGATTGCCTGGTAAACTTCTTAAATGTTGGGACTTTCGATCCATAATTGACAGTTAATTAACAATTAAATTTTAAGATGTACGACTAAGCTTTTCATGACATGCAATTGATTTTTTTTTCTTTTTTTACAGTTTACAACTGACACATATGTTAACTGACACAAACATCAAGGCTATTTCATCTATTCATTTTTTTTTAAGAAAAAGATAAATTGATCCTTCTTTATAGTTATATGCTCCGTAATTTTGTGGTCACGATATTTAGTTTCCTTCCATGGTCCGTCAATCTCATTCTCCCAACATTGCCTCTGGCATCGCATTCTGTGCTCATCAGGCTGATGAGCACGGCGTGCTCAGCAGCGTTTTGAGCGCTGAGCAGTGTAGGTCGTTAATTTTTTTTTCTTTTTGTTTTTCTCTCTCTCTTTGTTTATAACAAAAAAGATACTCCTCTGATCCTTAATATAAGACTCATTTAATTACTTTGATTAGATTAAAAAATTAGGTAAGTTAGTTAATTATAAAAAATGTGACACGTTTTTCCTAAAACATCATAATTATCTTTCTTAATATTCTTTCTCCCTCTTCTACTTGATTATAGTTGAGGAAGTATCTATAGGGATAATTTAAAAAAAATTGATAAATATGAAAAATAAGTCTTATACTTAGGACCAAAACCAAATTAACAATTGGGTCCTATATTAAGGATCGGAGTGAGTACTATTTTCGGTCCTTAATATAACAGCTTGTTTGATTTTTATTTTGGCCTTAAATATAAAATCCTAATTCACTTTATCTGTTACATTTATCTTTTTTTTTTCCTCAAAGTAGTCATTGTAATAATAGTAGTTTTAGCCAATACATTTGATGGGCAAGAATACTTTGGAAAAAGCAATATTTATTTATTACAAATAATTAATTTAACTAGTTTTCTTAATTTACTCTTATATTAAGGACCGAAAGTAATATATATTAAAATTATTTTTGGATGAAGTTTCATCCAATATTCTGAAATATTTTTTCATGTATATTCAGTAAAAATACTAGATGTATCTAAAAAATATTTTAAAGTATTGGATAAATCATAAAATAGTTTAGGATAGTAGACGCATTTGACAAAATACTTCAAGATGATGGGTGAATCAAAAATATTTCTAGGATGCTGAACTTGCCTGAAAAATAATTTAGGGTATTGGATAATTGTATCAGAAAATACTTTAAGATATGGGATACATCTAAAAAAAATATTTCAACGTGCTAGATGAAACACAATACTTTAGAATAACGAATATCCTTGATACACAATACTTTAGAATAGCAAATATACTTGAAAAAATATTTTAGAGTACTAAATAAAACTTAAACCAAAAATAATTTTCGTGCATATGTTTTTTTTAATAAGAAAGGTAAAAAAAGGGGAAAAGCAAAAAAAAAAAAAAAGGAAAACTAAGGTCTCAACACTCAAAACGCTGGTGCTTTGAGTGCTGAGCACTCTGCGCTCATTAGGTTGATGAGCACGGAATGCGAACGCTTCGTTTGGAGGGAAACAATTTTGGTGCTCATCCATTTGATGAGCACCATAAGCTAATTAGATTTGAACCGTCCATATCTCATTTGGGTGGTTCAGATTTGATTTTTTTATTTTTATTTATTCAAAATAATTATTTTAATATGTATAGAATCTAAAATAGTAATGATCTCTTAACTATCATTCTTTCAAAAAATAGTTTATTTTATTTAAAAATAATTAATTAAAGATTTTAAATATAAACTGTTCAAATGAGATATAGACGGTTCAAATTTGATGAGCACCATAAGCTCATCAAACCCGAAACTGGTTCCTTGTTTGGAAGGGGTAAAAAGGGAAAGTTGAAAGCTTTGCTTCGTGTTCTTCTATTTACATCAAGGGATCCATTATTTGTCTACCAGTAGAGCCAAATCCGAGTTCAGACCTTCGTCTACAACAGTTATGTCTTCCTTGTCTTCTTCATCCTCCAAATCCAAATTGACTTTCCATTACGACGTCTACGCAATTTCCCAAGTGACCACACGTCGCCTCGAAGACTTTGAGTTTCTGGTAGCATGTCTAATAGTCGAAGTTTTCGCAGACTGTATATATGATTCAAGGATGGTTACGTCTTTGTCTTCCGCGCTGAAGGCCATGGAAAGGTCGAGAATTCTTATGGTTATTTTCACGCCGGAATTCCTTAGTGCCTCCGACAAGTTATTTATTGAGAGGCTCCAGAAAGTAATGGAGTGTCACAAATCTATGAACAGACCAGTGGTTCCTGTATTCTGGGAAGCGCAACAAAAGCAAGTGGTTGAGCATTTGGCGACGCGATATAAGGATTTGGACTGGATTGGAATCGCCGTTGAAGCTGCTTCACAATCCGGCGTCACACTGTCCATTGATCTCAGGTAATAACTACTACTACTTGACACTGATTGAAATGGAAAAATGAATATCTCACTTTATTACTTTGCTTAACCAAGTATTTATACAAATGGTCAATACATAACAGAAAAATATACATAACAGAAATTAGTTTCCAACTTAATAACAGATTAATTCCCCAACACCCCCCTACAAGCTGGAGCATGAATGTTTGTCATGCCTAGCTTGGATATGAGTTCATGAAATCTGGCTGGATGTAGAAGCTTGGTGAAAACATCTGCTAGTTGATCTGAGGTCTGGACTGGAAGTAGACGAATGATTTTTGCTTGTAGCTTTTCTTTGACCAGATACGGTCAAGTTCTATATGTTTTGTGCGTTCATGGAATGTGGGATTGGAGGCAATCTGAATAGTAGATTGATTATCATAGTAGAGCAATGCAGGATCTATATGAGATAAATGGAAATCGTTTATGAGGTAGATAAGCCACTGCAGTTCACAAATAGTTGAGGCTAGGGCCATGTATTCAGCTTCAGATGAAGATCTAGAGATTGTGAATTGTTCCTTGGCTCGCCAAGAGATCAAAGAGGAACCGAGGAAGATGGCAAAACTAGTGACTAGTCGACGAGTGTCAGGACAACCAGCCCAATCAAAGTCACTGAAACTTTTCAATTTCAAGTCTGATGTAGAAGAAAAAAGAAGACCTGCACTAGGAGAGGATTTAATATATCTGAGAACACGATGTGTTGCCTGAAGATGAATGTCAGTTGGGGAGGACATGAATTGACTCAACTATTGAGCGGCAAAACTTAGGTCAAGCCGAGTAGTAGTAAGGTACTAAAGTCTACCAATAAGTTTCCAATATGATTGTGGATCAATTAGAGGTTGACCCTTGTCTTTAGAAAGCTTCAAATGTGGATCCATGGGAGAGGATGCAGGTTTGTAGGCCAAATAGCCAGTGTCTTCAAGTAACTCTAAAGCAAACCGACGTTGAGACAAAAAAACACCATCTTTGGATTGGGCAAGCTCAAGATCAAGAAAGAAACAAAGTTTACTGAGGTCTTTAATTGTGAAGGCCACATCTAAATGCTGCTTAACAAGATTAATTTCAGCCAAATCATTCCCAACAAGGATCACATCATCAACATATATTAGTATAGCAGTAAAAGAATCAGAAACTGCTCTAAAAAAGAGAGAATGGTCAGAAGCTGACTGAACATAGCCATAAGAAAGCAAGGTCGATGATAATTTTGAATACCATTGGCGGCTTGCTTGATTTGAACCATAAAGTGACTTTGTAGTTTGTAGACAAGATTTAGGGAAGAGGGTGTAAAGCCTTTTGGAAGGTCCATATACACTTCTTCATGTAGATCTCCATGGAGGAATGCATTATTAATGTCTAACTAGTGTAAGAACCAATTTTTTGCAGCTGTAATGGAGAGTAGTAATCGAAGAGAAGCCATTTTGGCAATTGGAGAAAAGGTGTCAAAGTAATCAATACCCTCTGTTTGTGTGTAGCCTTTTGCTACAAGTCTGGCCTTATATCGCTCAACTTCACCATTAGCTTTATATTTAGTTTTGAATACCCACTTGCACCTAATGGTTCTCTTACCAAGTGGTAAAGTAGTTAAAACCCAGGTCTAATTCTGTTCTAGAGCATGAATTTCTGCATTCATAATGTAATGACCCAGAAATTTGAAAATTCTTAAGATCTTCAGTACTCATTAATTGATCAAGTAATTTTTTTTTTTAAAAAGGTATGATTTAAATTTTATAACAATGGGTATAGTTGAAAGTAAGCCCATCTTCAAAGAAAGAAAAAAAAACATAAAAAAAAACAGAGATAAGAAAAATAATAATTGTAATAATCTTGATAATGTAATTATAAGTTAATTAATTCTTTTATCATTTATTGTGGTCTAGTGATCAAGAAAAAATCGGGGGCTAGGTAGCAGTGGAGGTTGTTGAGTATGCATTTGCTTCAAATCTTGGGTTTGCTAAAAAGGGGAATTTTATTATTGTTTTCCAAATTAAATTACAACATTTCCCTTAAAAAAAAATGAAAATGAAGATTTAAGTTTAAATGAGATTTTATTTTATTTATTTATTTATTTTTCCTGCCACTGCCTATGAGGGCATCACGTGGGGGAAAAAAAAAGGGGGGGGGAGAAAGCTCCGGAAGTGAAAAAAAACCTCAAATCCCTAACCCCATCTTGGAATTCCATCGCTCCTTCCACTGCCTTCCCCTATCCGTGCGTTCGTCGACGGCGTGTGTGCTGTGGGTGTGCCGGTAATGCTGAGCTCTGTGTTGCTTCCTTCAAAGCTTTGTCATTCTATTTTTTCCTTTGCTCTTCGGTGCCTTGGTAGCTTAGAAAGATTGAGCTTCATTCCCGTTTTCCTCTTCCATCTTAGTTGCTACTATTAGGGATTTAGGTAAGCTCAAATCCCTTTTTTTTTTTTTTTATCTTGAGTAGCAGTGTATTTGAGAGAAGTTTTCCCTGTTCTTCTCTCCCCTGTTTTTGCTGCTGCTGTTGTGAGGAGTGGATTGGAGATAATTTACTTCTGTTGTATTTAATCTTTTACTCTGATGAATGGGAGTGTGTGGAATTGTATTGAGATTATATATATATATATATATTCAGTTGGCGCTGATGTACGGTTTGGCCCGGGGGGTATTGCGTTGAGCTTTGATGAATTTTGGTTTAATGGATTTGATGAGTTTATTTGAATGTGGGTGCCGAAACATATGTGTGTGTTAATAGCAATTAGCAATGCTTCACTGTTGCCAACTTGTGGATTAAGAGGTTTGGTTGTTGAGTTATGTTGAATGCCTATAAGGTGTTTGACGAACTGTGTGAATGAAGAATGAGACTTGGAGATTTTGTTTGGTTTAGACATGAGGGGATGAAGTATTTGGATATGTTTATATTAATATTGTGATGATTGCAAAAGTAGAACTTTGGAATCTAGTTACTTATGTTAATAATGTTGAGAAATTAACTTGTGTAGCTTCATGTTGTATTTAGGGTGTTGTAGTTGCTTGTCTAGGAGTAGAACGCGATAATGAAGATGTTGTAACTAGTTATTTGGACGCTCAAGAGCTATATGGTTGTTGATTTTTATAGCCTGATATTTACTATGTGAGTTGAGCTAAGATGTGCTTGGAATAGCTGTGCAATCTTGTAGAAGAATTTAATTAAACTAAGATTAATGGATATTTGCAAATTGATTTATGGAATGGTGTAACAAAGGAGTTGGTTTATTATGCAGTATTATTGAGCTGAATTAGAAAACGTTTTTTTGAAAGGTTGATATAATATCCATATATGAAACTCCACAGAAATTTAAATAAAATCCCTTGAACGTTGGCATTGAGTGAAATATTTATATACATAAGCTCATTTTTATTTATTGAGACTTACTGAAGAAGAATAATCAACTAAAATTTCATTGAATAAATTGTTATGAAAAATTCTTTTGGTTCTGTGACACCAGGAGATTTAGGAGTAAGCACATTACAGAATTGTATAAACGAAAGTAAGTAGTATGATTGAGATAAGTAGCTGTTTAGTGAATAGTGCTTCATGATAATTTTTATAAATGATATGTTTTTCAATGTCATATTTGTTTATATCATCAATATTTTTGTTTTAAATATTATTTGATTGAAAACAGATTTGTTGGAACTATAACATTTGTTTATTGATATTTGTATGCCCGGACGAAATAATGCTTTTGAATAATGATATATATATTTTAAAAATGTCCCTGTATGAACTTATACTGTTTGAAAAGAATCCTTCCTCAGTGACTAACGGAATTTGAAAGAAAGTTTTGAAAATGTTATTTGAAAACTTTCATGCTGGAATCATTTGTTATAAAATATTCTTTCTTTATAAGATTTCAATATGGGATACAGATATCTTTCGTTTAATGGTATATTGATCCCATGCATGCTTGAAAAATGTTTTTTTTCCTGAGGACTGAATACAGAACGCTGGTTGCTAACAGCAGTACTGTTAGCTCTTGGTGCACCATGGTTAATATCGAGCTCGCTTGTTATTCGTGGCTTCAGCTGCGCTTGTTATTCGTGGGCATTGTTCTCACGCTTGTAATTCGTGGCTCCGGCTGCGCTTGTAATTCGTGGCTCCGGCTGCGCTTGTATTTGTTGCTTCGATCGCGCTTGTGATGGTGCACCATGGTTAACATCGAGCTCGCTTGATATTCGTGGGCATCGTTCCCGCGCTTGAATTCGTGGCTCCAGCCACGCCTGTTGGTTACTTACCCTCGTGGACTGTGTGTCCACGCTTGTTACTCGTTCTGTTGAAGTCCTCAACTGAAAAGAGTTTTTGACACTATTTCGTGATTTGAATTTATAAATAAAGTTTTTTTTATATCAAAACCTCTTTATATATTTTATTTTATGTTTTCATGGCTTATTATGAATTTAAAAGCAATGGTAAATTATTTATTTTACATGATTATATTGCATAATTTGTTCTTGTAGCACTTCTTTTACCTTATTTTTATTCATGGGAACTATTGAGTCCTTGTACCTCCCATTGAATAGCAAAGACACTCATTATTAATCAAAGCTTGTAGATACGTTTCCGAATATCTTTTAATGATGTAAATCTAAGTGTACATTTAAAAACAAAGGGAAAAAAAAACTTACTATTTTGACAATAAGAAATACATATATATATATATGTGTGTGAACTAGAAATAACGGATGAACCCTTAAGATTTTTGTAATTTTTAGGGCAAGCATTTGTTTGTATGTCTTGAAGGCTTTAGGAATGTGAGTTCTCATATTCCGTGCCGGTCACCCTTTAATTTTCGGGGCGTGACACATAACATCCCTCCATTTTGAATGTTTAACAGCTTGACTATATGTCTTTGGATCAGGGGCAGAAGTGACAGATAATACAAAATTACGATAAGCAGAAGAAAGAGAAGAATAGGATAAACCTAAAGATAGAGGATACCTAGTTGAGTGACCTTTACTTGATGATTGGTCAGTAGTAGAGATAAGGGCATAGTGATAATCCTGTAAATATGATGGAGGTTTATGAAGTCTAGTTGAACGGCGAAGGGAATGGGAGGTAGTGGCAGGAAAAGGAGAAGAAATGGATGAATTGATAGACATAAAGGGAGGAATGGTTGACGAAGTGGAGTTATTAGGTTCAACAGAAGCAGAAAGATAAGTGGGTGAAACAGTAGCAGGTTCAATAGAAGCAGAAGGAGAAGTGGGTGAGCCAGAAGAGATATTATTGCCATCATCCAAAAAGGTGGGAAGGTCTTGAATAGTAGGATCAGAAGGAGAGCTAATGAGTGAAGAAAGGAGACTGACCTTGTTAGGTTTGAAAGGAAAATTCAACTCATGAAAAACATCTCTGGACAAAAAAATTTGATTTGTAACCAAGTCTAATAAAATGTAAGCTTTTGATCCAGAGGGAAAACCAAGGAAACTACATTTTCTAGCTCTTGAATCAAATTTTAACCTATGACTGGATAATGTAGATGCAAAGCATAATGAACCCAAAACTTTGAAATCAAAATATGAAGGTTCAGTATTGTATAACTTTTCATAGGGTGTGAAATTATGAAGCACAAGAGAAGGTAAATGGTTGATGATAAAGGTAGCATGCATAACAACAAAAGACCAATAAGTAATAGGTATGTTAGATTGAAATAACAAGGCATGAGCAATGTTTAAAATGTGTTGATGTTTCCTCTCTACAAAGACCATTCTTTTGAGGAGTCTCAACATAGGACGTTTGGTGTAAAATTCCTTTAGAAGCATAATAATCAAGCATAGAAAATTCTGGTCCATTATCAGAACGAGAGACTTTAACAGTGGCAGCAAATTGATTTTCAATAAGAACAAGGAAATTTTTAGGCTATGTTCGGGCATCAGATTTAAATTTCAATAAAAATAGCCAAGTATAGCGGGAGCAGTCATCAACAATTGTAAGAAAGTATTTTTGTCCTTGAATAGAGGGAACAAAGAAGGGTCCCCAAAAGTCTACATGAATCAAATCAAAAATCTTATTGCTTATACTAGAGCTTACAGGAAAATATAATCATTTTTGTTTGGAAAAATGACAAGTACCACAAACAATAGAATGGGGAATACAAGTAATGTCAGGAATTTTCTTATGTAAAGTAGATAAGGTTGAATTGGAGAGGTGACCAAGACGGAGGTGCCAAAGATTAAAGGTTGAGTCTGTTTTTGTAGTAGCCAGATGAATTTGAGAAGTAGGAAAGGATGGAAGCATATCTGTATTGAGGAGATAAAGCCCTTCAAAAATTTTAGTTGTACCAATCATCAGTGAAGGGTGGAGCAAGTGTATTTGAGATGAGTAAGAATAGAAAATTGGAAAACAGTGAAGAGAAAGGGTTAAACGAAATGTTGAAAGGGAAAGATACAAGACATTATGTAAGACTAAAGTGGAAGATAGAACAATAGTACCAGAAATAGAAGCTATGGAATGAGAACCAGTAGGATGACACACAGAAATAGGTGAAATGGATTGATAAGAAGAAAATAAATCCAAAGAAAAACAGACATGATCAGTGGCACCAAAATCGATTATCAAAGTACTAGAATGTGGAGAAGAAAATGAATGACAATTACCTTTAATCAAGGAGATAGAAGTGTAAACATGATTAACAAAAGCAGAGGCGGAAGGTTGAGATGGACTTAAGAGTGTTAAAAGACATTGGTATTGCTCAGCAGAGAGTTGAGGAGGATAGTCACTATTTGTGTTGAATGATGTGAAGGAAAAGGCTTAGCAGTATGAATTTCTTGAACAGAGGCAGAATCTTGAGTCAAAAAATTATTCACAGAGGCAGGGGAACCATTGTGAAACCTGAAACCCGGTGGAAAGCCATGCTTTCTATGGAACTGGAGAAAGAACCATGAGGAGAAGGTCGTGGACCCTTGGCAAGCATAATCTTAGACTTTGGTGCAATATAAAATTCACGTTCTTGTTACAATACAAGAGAAAAAGCTCGAGTAATGGGAGGTACGGGATCTAGCATCATAATCTGAGATTTTACAGAAGCATATTGCTCATTAAGACCTTTGAGGAATTTGATGACGTAGTCTTCCTCTCTGTGTTTAGCAGTAGATCTATGGGAGTCACACGCGCATGGCTTGATCGGATGAATATTGGAAAGTTCATCCCAAAGAATCTTGAGCATGGTATAATACTCAATAACGCTCAAATTTCCTTGTTTTAGACTATGTATTTCCTCTTAGAGATCAGCAATGAGGAAGATATTAGACTGAGAGTAGTGAGAACAGATATAAGTTGAGATGTTAGAAGTGTGATCAAACCAAAGAATGCTCTTCGCAATGGTAGGAGAAAGCGATTTGGTGAGCCAGCCTTGCACCAGGTTGTTACAATGTTCCCAGTATGGAAACATCGGATGGGAAGTAGAAGGAGGAGAAAGAGATCCATTGATGGATTTAAGCTTGTTCTTGGACAGTAATGCCATGCACATCGATCTCGCCCAGGTGTGATAATTCGGGCCATCAAGCGGCGATGCAACGAAAATCAAGGAGGGATTTTCATTAGGGTGTATGTAGTAAGGAGAAGTCTGATCAATGGAAGGAGAAGAGGTGGTGGACTCAGAGACGACAGAGTTGGCCATGGAAGCTCGAATAGAGGAAAGAAAGACCAAATAAAGCAAGGGACAGAGAAGGAAGAAAAGGGGAAGAGAGAGAGAGAAAGAAAAAAATTTAGGCTCTGGATACTATGACACTGATTGAAATGGAAAAAATGAATATCTCACTTTATTACTTTGCTTAACCAAGTATCTATACAAATGGTCAATACATAATAGAGATTAATTTCTAACACTACTACTTTTCCTATATCAATCTGGATCTGCTTGTATTGGTTTTGATTTACCATGTGTTTGAATGGGGAGAATATGGCAAAGACCAAATAGGGCAAAGGACAGAGAAGGAAGAAAAGGAGGGGAGAGAGAGAGAGAGAAAATTTAGACTCTGGATACCATGACACTAATTGAAATGGAAAAATGAATATCTCACTTTATTACTTTGCTTAACCTAGTATCTATACAAGTGGTCAATACATAACAAAAAAATATACATAACAGAAATTAATTTCTAACGTAATAACAGATTAATTCCCTAACACTACTACTTTTCCTATATCAATCTGGATCTGCTTGTATTGGTTTTGATTTATCATGTGTTTGAATAGGGAGAATATGGGGAAGGAAAAATTAGGAAGAGGGTAAGTTCTTCCTTGTAATTGAACGGGAGGGGAAAAGTGCGGGAAGGAAAAGTATGAGGGAAAATGAGACGTAGAACTCATCCCATTTTCTCCCAAATTTTCTTTAAATGCATGGAGAGAAAATGGGAAGGAAAGGTACTTCTTCCTCTTCTATGCCCGCAAGTTGAGTCCGCCACTCTTCATATTTGTCGTCAGTCATTCAAGATCTAGCCACACTTTCATGAGTGCAAACTTGTAGAAGGCAACATTTTTTGGGTGCCATCAGGAAAGATAATACCTTTGATGCAAAATAAATTTTTAGAAATATAAAACATAAACAAGAAACACAAATCAAGTTAGATCCATGTTCGGATCCAGGTTTTTCTTCCGAAGCTCCACTAATTGATCTACTGATGCTTGCATAGAGTTTAGACTATTAGAACCTAAACTTGAGTGCCTCTATTTATAGTTTTGGCCAAGGGCATTTTGGAAAGGTAAAATATCCACTAAGTCCATTCGTTTAAATTTAAATATTCAAAGATATATTAACTGATAAGATTATAAATTTGAATTTAAATCCAGAATTAATTTTAATTAATTCTAAGTAATATATATCTTTAATACATATTTAATCTGTACAGTATAAATTAATTTAATTTGTACCATAATCAATTGGATTTGATTCAAGATGTTTGACTAAGTCAAAATATCATAATCTTACTTGAATATTTGATTGAAATATTCTTTTAATATCCAATCAAGTAGTATGGCCGATCAAAAGAGGATCTAAACCTAAAAATCCAACAGAAATATTAAAATATTTGTTATTATTTAATATTTAAATATTTTTAACACATATTTAAGGGAAAACCGTAAAAAAGGACCATGAAAATTATAAAACTACAAATTGGGATATGTTACAACACTTTCAAAAATTTTGATAGCAATTGAATTCCAAATAACAACACATTTTTGAGAAATTGCCTAATTTGCAATTTCAGAATTTCATTATTTTTTTGTGATTTTCCCTACATTATTTAATAACAATAGTAGAATATTTAAATTTAATTTCATCAATATATCACTATTTAAGTTAATTTATGACATTAATATCAATATAATTATCTCATTGTTATATTTCGTTTGATTTTATATGACATTAATATCAATATGACTATGTCATTGTCATTCACTTGTTTGCTTAATTTTTTTTTTGTTTTCTGTTTGTTTTTTGGTTACAAAAGGCAAGCTGATGCTTTAAAAGGTCTTAGCCAAGTCTAATTAGACTAGTTACTGGGTACTGAAATACCATTTCCTCGACACTAGTTGGTCAACACTGTAGTTCTGCACTCTTACAGTACTTCCCCAATTAGGACAAGCTGGTCTGTGTCTAAGTGTGCTATGCATGCAATAATGTCTGCACATTCTTAGACTTCCCTTCTTGCGTAATTGATTTGAACATTCCAGTTCACATAAATGAGTTGTCTGGTTTCTTCTATTTCTTATCTAAACAGATGATCTAGTCCCGTATACCTTAAGAGAATGTTTATGGCTTCTATTGAGTCTGAGTAAGCTGTATGTCTCTTATATTGAAGTCCTGGCATACCTACAATCTAGTTTTAAGCACCAGTATTTCTGTAACTGCTATCGGGTATGTTCCCAATTTTTGTTTAAATCCCATAATCCATTGCCCATGCTCATTCTATATCACTCCTCGACAAGCCGCCTGGTTACAATCTCTGATTGAGGCATCCACATCCAATCTTATTGTTCCAGGTGGTGGCATCTCCCATACTCTTCTCTTCAAATCCCATACTTTAAATATCTGGTGCTTGTACATTTCATTGACACATTCGTCCCAGATATGGAAGGCGCACTATTGTATTACCTCGTTCAATGATGTTACTGCTCCACTAAAGATTTGGAGGCATCTAGCTTTCCATAGAAGCCAACAAGTATATGTGAAAACAGTGGTCCATGGCCATCTACTAAAAGAGTTCCGTGCTGGGTTGGTCCTAGCATTCCATGCAAGCCATTCCTGAAAATTACTCGAAAAGAAAACAACATATTTGTTAGGAGAAATAAGTGTTTTCCATAAATTTTTCGCTCTCTCACAATCTCTCAATGTATAAAGCACTGTTTCCTCACATATACAGCCCAATGGACATCTCTCAGTGTCTGGTAAGCCTTTTTTTGCTCTTAGGGAATTAGTGATTAATCTCTCATGACTTTCTTGCCAAAGAAAAAGTTTGATTTTTTTCAAGCACTTGCCACCGCTAGATTTTCTACCAAACCAGGTTCACTCTTTCGTTGCTAGAATGGAATAAGAAGTTATAAGCAGCCTTGACAGAGAACTGCCCATCTATCCTATTTCGCCAACACAAACCATCCTCTCCGCTATTTAATGGGGGTGGAACCTTTCTGATAGCATTGATGACCCAATCTGGTAATAAAGATTTCCAATTATCCACATTCCATCTCCCATATGGTAGTACATGATTCGCCACCTTCTCCTCAAGATTAGTGTCCTGTAGATTCTAAATTGTATACTTTATTAAAGGTGACTGTTGTTGGGCTTCCTGCCTACCCCTTTTAGAAAGACATCCCAAACACTAGTAATGCCTTTCCAAGTTTCTAAACAGAGTCTTGGTCTGGTTACCTCAAGTATGGTACTATTCCCACACGCATATCTTGCTCTCAAGCATTGGACCCAAAGAGATTCCAACTTCATAATTAAACCCCAGCAAAGTTTCATGATGAAGGCTTTATTCTGTGTAGTTAAATCTTTTATTCCTAACCCTCCTCTTCTTTTACTTTCCATAACCTTATTCCATGCAATAAGATGCATTTTTTTAGAGTGCTCATCTTGGCACCATAGAAAATGTCTGCTAGTCTTTTCTATTTCTTGGATAACTCCTTTTGGCAAGAGGGTGGACTGCATTGGATATGCTGAAAGCACCGAAAGAACTGCTTTTATGAGTACAGTTCTTCCTACCATACTTAAGAACCTTCCCTTCCATTTTGATAACCGGGAGCAAACTTTTCTGGTTATATGACTAAAAGTCTCTTTGTTGATCTTGTTGTGGATGAGAGGTACTACCAAATATTTTCCCAAGTCTGAAGTGATCCCAATTCCAAGTGCTTGGCTAAGTTGCATGGCCTGATTTATCAGCACTCGTCTTAAGAAGAAGGCCTTTGACTTCTGTAAATTGATTCTATGTCCAGAAATCTCACAAAACTGCCCTATGACTTGTTTAATAATCTACATTTGTTCCAAGGGAGCCTTAGCAAACAACAACAAGTTATTTGCGAAGAAAAGATGTGAAACACAAGGACCACCTGGAGTGAATTTTAAAGGTTTCTGATTCCTTTGTTGGCATTCAGCTTTTATTAGGTGACCCAACCTTTCCATGCATAACACAAACAAGTAAGGACTTAAAGGATCTCCTTGATTAACTCCTTGCGTAGGGTGAAAGCTTTGTCCTTCTTGCCTATTCCATAGCACTTTCATCGTCACCGTGCTAACACAAGCCATGATGAGCCTTATTAAATTAGGATTAAGACCAATACACTGTAAGGTATTCTCCAAAAAGCTCCAGTCTGGCCTGTCGTAGGCTTTCTCCATGTCCACTTTTATCGCTACATACCTTTTCCTCCCCGGTTTAAACCGCATGAGATGGATTGCCTCCTGAGCTATTATGATGTTGTCGCAACTCAACTGTGAGGCTATGAAACTACATTGCTTAGGACCAATGAGATAATTCATGACTCTTTGCAACCGACCAGCCAGCAGCTTGGTAACAATTTTAAAACTCAAGTTGCATAAAGATATAGGTCTCATCTCCTTCAGGGACTTTGGTTGGTCCATTTTGGGGATAAGGACGATGTTCACCTAGTTAATCTCCCTGATCGATTCTGGATTGCTAAAGGCCTTCTTGACCAAGTGACATATAGTACCTCCTACTTTGTCCTATTGATTTTGAAAGAAATGAGCTTGTAGCCATCTGGTCCTGGGGCCTTAAACACATCCATAGAGAAAGCTGCATTCTTGATTTCAGTGTCAGACACTTCCCTATGAATCCACTCGAAATCAATCTGTGTCATGGAAGAGAAGTCATTTTGCCATCCTCTGGACAAATCAACCTCTGTATCTTTAGTGTATAGCTCCTGATAATATTGAGATGCCATTTTACTAAGCTCAGTTTGATTAGTGATCCACTGCCTATCATCCTTTTGTAGTCCCTGTATTTTCTGCTTCTTCCTTTTCATCATCGTGGAAGCATGGAAGTACTTAGTATTCCTATCACCCCATTGCAACCACTAGCACCTTGATTTTTGAAACCAGATTAACTCTTCCTGAAGGGCAAGCTTATGATACTTAGTCCATAATTTCCTTTCTAATCTTGCTAATCCATTAGCTGTATTACTTCGCCTTCTTCTCTCGATCCCTTAAATTCTGTGGAGAACTTCCATTTTCTATTTTGGAATGTATCCTATTTGCTCATTATTCTATTTACTCATATTGTGCTAGAACTTCTCTACTCCTGCTCCTTTTCTTTCCAAGCCTCCTCCACAATTTTTCCAAATTCTTCTTTTAACCCCCAAGCAGCCTAGTAATGGAATCTTTGACTCTTCTGTTGTGGACCAGTTCCTGCACTAGTAGATATGATAGTAACTTTGTGATCTGAGTTGTATTTAAGATCTGATCTGGCAGTAGTGTTTGGGTATTTAATCTCCTAAGATAAGTTACAAAAAGCCCAATCTATTTTCTCTTGGACTCCACCTCCTTCCCAAGTAAACATAAATGTTGGGTCACTTAGTTTTATTAGCCCAGTGTCAACGATATAGTTATTGAAGTCCATCATCGATTGATTATGAGGCGGAGCCCCTCCCCTCTTGTTGCTCGGGTCTCTGTAAGCATTAAAATCTCCCAAAAAGATCCAGGGTCCCTCAGTCAGCTTTGCTATAGCTCGAATTGACTCCCAAAGTTTGCTACGCTTCTTATAATTTGTTTCCCCATAGACAAAAGTCGAGGAAAACCAATCCTGAGTACCTTTTCTACATATTTGGCAGTGTATGAATTGTTCACTTGACACAATTTGCTCCACTTCGAACTCCTATTCGTTCCATAGCACCCATATGCTACCTAAGAAACTAGCCGCCTCTACTTGAATCCAATTATTGTATCCAAGTTTCTGAACTAATTTATCAGCTTGAGTTCCACTTATTCTGGGTTCAATTATGCAAAAAATTCCAACATTATTCTTTTTGGTGATGTCCTTTACAATAATAGGGAAAGGCCAGCCTCCAGCCCCCCGATAATTCCAACAAGCTATATTCATGGATAAAACACAAGAGGAAAAAGAGTAGAAGGCCTTATCTAGTCTCTTCTGCACCTGGCCCAGACTCTATCTCTTTGATCCCTTCATGCCCTAACTTCGAGGTTGCCACTTTATTATACTCCAGCCCATATCCATTGTGTGACGACCCAGTGTCAAGAGGATTAGGATCAATATCCACTATTGTTAACTCCCTCCCTTGGTCCACTTGACGAGTGGGCTGAGTATACAATATTATTGCACCATTATCCCCTATTCTTTCCTGAGCTTTTGATAAGTCCTTCTTGTTCTGGGTTAGAAGGTCCGTAGACCCATTAACCACTATGTGAGTTCTCTACCTCAGCGTTTTGGGCTTCGGGTTTGCTTCTGGCTCATTTGGGCCTCCTCCCTTATAAGCATATCCCTCATTTCTCTACTCGTGCCACTGTTATTTCCTGTTCTTTTCTTTTTGTTTCAGTCTCGTTTACTTTGTGTGTGTTGGGTTTCACATTCTCTTTCCCTCGTCTAGCTTTCACTTTAGATGAGGTTTTAGGGCCTCCTCCACCTTTACTCCCTATTGCTACCCTAGTGCCTATTGATAGGGGTTGCCTCTTTCTAATGTTCCTCATCTCTGATGAGTTTTCCTTCAGAGCACCTTCTTCCTCTTTCCCTCTATTTTCATCTTCACTCTCCGCCTCCATTTCATCTTCCAATAAAGCCAGTGCTGCAAACCTAGACTGTTCAAGTATGCTGTCCTTTCTTCTGACACCCCTTACTGCCTGACTTTTTCCATCCTGTCCTTCCATCTGAGCCTTACTCCTCAAGATCTGAGCTTTCGAACCCCCCTGGTGAGCATCCAGGGTTTGAAAGTTACTGATTGATCCGTACTTTCTTCTCTGTCTTTCCCTCTGACCATGGCTGCTGTCTATCTTCCATCGGCGCCAGGGATTGTGGTACCCCAAATCTTGCTTATGATTTTGCTATCCACTTTTCTTCCATGAGCATGCCTCCCACTGGTGGCCATACCGGCCGCACTCAAAACAAATGAGGTTTAAACCCTCATATTCCACATTCAACACATCTGTGGTTGTTACAATCCTTAGCATCAGTTGTTTCTGCAGGTCTAGCTTAACACAGATTCTTATGTATCTACTGCGCTTCACTTTGGCTTCTAATGTAAACCCGTTTGCTAAGGTATTTAGGTTGACTCTGAGTAGTCTTCCGATCCTTTCTCTAAGCTGTGAGATGAAGTGCCCATTATAGCAATGCATCGGTGTATTTGGAATGCATACCCAAGTCACAATCAGTCTTAGCTGGTTTTTGTAAGGGTTGAAATATAGTGTCTACGGCTGAATGAGGATACAATGATGAGCTATAGTCCATGGGCCCCTATACAAGACCTTTCTGTATTGGCTCTTCCATTGCTGCTGATTTGTGAGTCTTACCACGAAGTAATTATTTGGAAGATCAATCAACTCAAATTCATTGAAAACCCAGACCTTCGCCAGATGCGCCCTTAGCATGTATAGGTTATATCTCTGCCCTAACATTGTAATAATCAGGGAGTAGTTCCAAGGCTTGCACCATTCATTGAATTCCTCTTGAGAAATGGCCATTGGGTATACCTTTATAAGATTCTTAATCTCCTCAGATGGCTCCGAGAGCTCCTAGAAAATCTCATTATCCTCAAGGAAAAGCTCATTTGACTCTATGCTTGCCCCACTATTCGCCACTCTGTTGAACCCTTGAAGAGATTGTTTGTAAGAGAGTGCTGGAGCTGAGGACTACGGCGATTCTCTCATTTTCACGATTAAGGATCTTCGTCCTCTAGATGTCTAGAGTTTTCTTCTTGTTCTTGTCCATTCTTGTCCATGTTATCATCCATGATAACTACTGGCACCTCTTCCACTTTCTTTTTCTTCATCCATTCATTCTTTGATGAATCAAGTGGCCGGTCCGGTGGAGTCTTGTGTTGACCTATGTCTTCCATATCACGCTTAGTTCTGTGGCACAGAAATCGAGAGATAGAAAATCTCCTAATTCCCTTTTTTTTTGTTCATCCAAATAAGATACTCCCTCCGTTCCTTATTATAAGAGACATTTGGTGTTCATGGCATGTTCCTATATATAAGAGACACTTAAAAGTTGTCTCTACTTTTTTGTGGTGATTTCCTATTTTACCTATATTTATTGTCTCCAACTCACACTCTCTCTCCTTCCCACTTCTCTTTCTTTTAATAAATTACCATTGTTCTCTCTCCTTATTAATGAGGATATTTTTGGAAAAAAAATTATACTTTTTACATATTAATTGTTCTTAACTAATTTTAACTGTTTTTTTTATCAACGTAATTCGGTTATTCGTCTCTTATAATAAGGAACGGAGGGAGTAATTAGTAACACTTTTCTTCAGTTCTCTCTTCTCATTTTTTAACTCTTATTTTCCTTTTGTCAAACTTTTCTTCCCACCCAATGTAGGGTTTTCGTCTAGATGGGATAAGTTAGTGGTTGATCATGCGGTAAGAAGGGGGAATTATGATCAGAAAGAGATAAATTCAAAAAATCCAGATGTTGCGTGACAAATCTGGTTTGAAACGGGTCAGCAGGTCAAATAACCTCATTCTATATCTCAAACAAAAGATTAAAGATGAATTTTGGGTTGATCATGATTAACTATTAGATTTTCGCCATGGTTTTAGTACTTGTACCTATTGTACCTTCTGACCGAGAGAAAAAAAAAACGAGAGCTTTGTTTGCAATTTGTTTTTTATTTAAGACAATATGCCCACTACCTTCTTCATGAGATGAGTGTGGGTGGTAGGATGTCGCTTGAGCCAAAAACTCTTGAGAGTTACTGTGTGATGGATGTCAAACACAAGGATTAAATACAAGTAAGCATTATGATTAATACATAAATATGAACTTTGAGCTCTCAAACCAAGAGTTATGAAAACACAGAAATTTACGACACATCTGTCAGCAAACATTGAGATCACACAACCAAAATGGAATGGCGGCCTGTAGCAAACCGACACCCCAAGAAATTTCTAAAGCCAAATAACACCATACACTACTGAACTTCCAAACAACTGAAGCAATGGGTTAAGATTGATTAAAAATCTTAAATTAGGTTTCTTACATATCTTTCAACTGCAAAGCAGTCCCATACTAATAAAATTCCAAATTGACATATGGTAAAAAGACTTTCTTACCATAGAAACTTCATAGTGATAAGGTGAAATTTCAGCTCATGGCCCCCCAAGTGTTCAATACTACCCTTTTTCGCATTGGTCTAATTTTAAACCGGGATCGGTTTGGGTTTTAACTCTTAGTACCAGTTTCTAATGGGTTTAACTGGTCTTGGACAGATTCTAATTGAGCCTAACAGCATTTAAAGAAATTGAACAGGTTTTTATATTGGCGAAAGCATCAATCACAACTCTTTGATTCGATCACAGGTCCCTAATGGATCCAATTGTACTTATTCTAAAGTAAGTATTTTTAAAATTATTTGCATGCAACTAAAATATTCATTAGATAAATAAAATTAGAAGCCAAAAATTATACAATTTACACAAAAACTGATTTCTCAAAATTTGATTCCATAGCAATAGGTGTTAGTCCTAACGATATCACAAGTTTGTGTTCATCTGGATAGAAAAGATTCCTTTGAAAGCAGTACTCCTTTTAGGCTCAACAATGCTTAAATTTAATCAAGTAGTATCATATATCAAATACTATATGAAAAATTTTATCCCATAAAATAATTAACTTACTCGTCAATAAACGTCTTTGCTAATACTTTGATGTAGATTTGCTAGATGCACGTTTGGATCATGTGAGAAGTTGGTAAAAGCAACAGCATTCAAAATCGTTGATATTACTAGTTACCGATGAGAAGAAATTTCTGCTCTTGTGGAATTTAAAGTTCATCTTAAAAGTATTGGTGGTAGCCGGTGCTGTAGAAACTAATTAAATAGAATTGAAGTCTGATATTTGTTTCTTATTGTATCTCCTTTTGGTACAAATGAGTATGATTGTGTCACCTATATCATCAAACTTAATATGCTGAGAGAAAGAGTGGGTTTTGTTAATCGAATTCTATTATATAAAATTTGATAATTAAACACGCGCATACATTATACGTAACTTTTTACTGATTCTAAATCTTTTTGTCCAGGCAAGAAGTGAGTAAACTTCAGGAGGAATTAGACAAATACTTGTTTTGCAATCTTCCACCCCATCCAGTGGGGTTACTCCGTCGTGTGAAAGATGTACTTCTTCTGTTGATGGGCGGGACCTGTTCCATCGGAATATGGGGGGTTGCAGGTATTGGTAAATCCACTTTCGCCAGAGCAATTTATGATAGAATGGGTGGCAAGTTTGAGAGAAAAAGTTTCCTTGCAAATATCAATGATGAATGGAAGAAAGATAATAGTCTAGTTCATCTACGACATCAACTTGTTTCAGAACTTGATATGGATCATGCATTTCAAATGAAGATGGCACTCAACTCCGGGAGTGCAATGGTAGTATTTGATGATGTGAATCATATAGACCAACTCATAGCATTATGGGGAAGTAGTTCTCTGTGCTTTGACAAAAGGAGTTTAGTACTTGTTACGTCAACAAGTAAGGATCTAATTCTTGGCCTCGGACTCCACTTTTATGAAATGAAGGCGCTGGATGAAAGTGAGTCTCTTGAGCTTTTCAGTTGGCATGCATTTAAGAAATCTAGTCCAACAGATGATTTCATGTCTCTATCAGGGAAAGCAATAAATTTTTGTGAAGGACTACCATTAGCTCTTGAAGTTATTGGCTCTCTTTTGCTTAATAAGACAAAAAAAGAGTGGAATAATGTGTTGAAGAAATTGAGAGGAATTCCTCATGGTCAAATACAAGAGAAGCTCAAGATAAGCTTGAACTTTTTAACCGATTCAGAGAAAGATTTACTCTTTACTATAGCTTCCTTGTACGTCGGTCTAAATAGACACGATGTTATACAATTGTTAAAGGGCTCAAAATTTCCTGTAGAAAAGGCAATGCATGAGATTATAGAGCGGGGACTTGTTAAAGTTGATACAAGTGATAGGCTTGATGTTCATCATTTGCTGCGAGAGATAGGAAGAGAAATAAATCCTAAAAAGATAAAGCATGAATATATCTATGAAGTATTTTTGAGTTTTAGAGGTGAAGATACACGTAAATCTTTTACTACTCATCTTTGCACTGGTTTAAAGAAAGCAGGTATTGAGGTCTTCATGGATGAAGAGGGGATTGGAAGGGGTGAAGCCATTTCTTCCTCTTTACTGCAAGCAATTGAAAGTTCGAGAATGTCGATAATTATATTCTCGAAAAATTATGCTGGCTCTAGTTGGTGCTTGCAAGAATTAGAGAAAATCATGGAGTGTCACAAAACAACTCATCAAGAGGTCTTACCAATATTTTATGATGTGCAACCATCTGAAGTTCGTAAACAACAAAATATTTTTGGAGAAGCATGGAAAAGACTCACACTAAGAAACTCAACTAGCAAAGTGAAGAAATCGATGATCAATTGGAAGAGAGCGCTCATTGAAGCTGCGAATATATCTGGGTGGGACATGCATGAATGGAGGTAAGTCTGATTACCATTCCTTTTTGGTCAAGTTTGATTATCTTTTACTTGTTACTGTGTGACATCATTAAATTCCTTAATTTCCTATTGGTGATATGCGCTTCAATATATGAAAATAATGTCCTTGGGAAAAGAAAATACTTGGTTGTAACTGGGATATTATAAATGGTCCAGCTGCTTACTCTTACAAATCACACAATGAGCACTGAATGAATCTTAAAAAGAAAGGTTTTTGTAATTTTCTTGCAGAAGATGCGTCAGGAGAGGGGTTTGGATTTAGTTCATACATAACAAATACCTTTAAACAAATTTTAGCTAACATCTACGTTAAGAGGCAATTGATCTAATCATTTAGAAAAGAATCGTTAGTCTCCAAGGTTAATAAATAAACGCCAAGATTGATCCTGATATAAATGTAACTTGTTTTTTCCAGAACTGAAACGGAGTTGATTGACGATGTGGTTGAAACTATAACAATGAAGCTAGACAACAAAGATTTGTTTGTTACTCACCACCCAGTGGGAGTAGAGCCTCGTGTGCAAGATATCATCAGGTTGCTGAATAATAAATCAAATGAGGTTATCATAGCAGGGATATGGGGGATGGGGGGGATTGGCAAGACTACTATTGCTAAAGCGATCTTCAACAAAATTGGTCAAACATTTGAAGGAAAGTGTTTCCTCTCAAATGTGAGGGAAGTGTGGAAGCAAGATAATGGTCAAGTTTATCTTCAAAAACAAATTCTTTCAAGCATCTTTAATGCGAGAAGAGTGAAGCTCACAAGTATAGAAATGGGGACAACTCTAATCAAGAAAATGCTTGGTAAGAAAAGGGTACTTGTTGTTCTTGATGATGTAAATAATGATGATCAGTTGAAAGCTTTATGCGGAAATCATGCATGGTTTGGTCAAGGTAGTAGAATAATCATCACCACTAGAGATGAACGGCTACTTAAGATCCTTGGAGTGGAAGATCAAAAGATATACAACATGAAAGAAATGAATGATGGTGAATCTCTTGAGCTTTTTAGTTGGCATGCGTTTAAGCAACGATTCCCTGAAAGAGATTATGCTGAATTTTCAAGGAGGATAGTTTCTTACTCTGGAGGTTTGCCACTAGCTCTTGAAGTTCTTGGCTCCTATTTATTTGATAGGGAAGCGTTGATATGGGAAAGTGTTCTAGAGAAACTACAACAAATTCCAAATGATAAAATATATGAAAAGCTAAAAATAAGTTATGATGGTTTGAGTGACCAAACAGAGAAAGATATATTCCTTGATGTATGTTGTTTTTTTATTGGGAAGAACAAAAGCTATGCTACACAAATATTAAATGGTTGTGGACTTCATGCTGATATTGGAATTATTCGTCTGGTAGAAAGGAGCCTAATAAAAGTTGGCAAGAAAAACAAGCTCGACATGCATGACTTACTACGTGATATGGGAAGACACATCATTCGTGAGCAATCACCAGAGGATCCTGAGAAGCGGAGCAGATTATGGTCTCATGATGATGTTCTAGATGTGTTAAGAAATTGCACGGTGAGAATGTCTCTGAATGACTTATACTTATTTAATTTATGTTGCTTTTTCATTACCAGTTTTGCAATCCCATATTTTAGTTAACTGTTGCGTGTTCAAACATTTATCGTATCGCTTGTTTATTATATTTGTAATGTTTCAGTAACTGAAATATCATTTATTTTTATTTCCCGTTATTTCTACTTTAATAGGGAACAATAGCGATTAAGGGATTGGCTTTAAACATGTCAGCAAATAGTTCAAGATCATTGGGTGCCAAAGCATTTGAGAACATGAAGAAGCTTCGTTTGCTCCAACTTGATCATGTACAACTTGTTGGAGACTTTGATTATTTATCAAAGGACTTAAGGTGGCTGTGCTGGCATGGATTTCCCTTAGAAAACTTGCCAACAAATTTAAGTCTCGAAAAGATAGTTGCCATAGACTTAAAGTGGAGTAATCTCGCAAAAGTATGGGAGAAAAGCCAGGTATTTACAATGTCACAATGAAATTTTCAAATTAAACACATGTACCAATTGTCGTGTTAATTTATTTCCATATATTTTATTCTTTCCATTCATTGTGTTTATTTATTTTAAAATGTTCTCTTGGTGCAGAGGCTAGAGTGGCTGAAAATTCTCAATTTGAGTCATTGTCATCATTTGACAAAGACACCTAACTTTTCAAAGTTACCATATCTTGAAAAGCTAATACTGAAAGATTGTCCGCTTGTGTCTTCGATTCACCCCTCCATTGGAGATCTTAAATATATTGTTCTGTTAAATTTAAAGGACTGCAAAGATCTCAATCATCTCCCAAGAGGTATATATAACTTGAAATCTTTGAAAACTCTCAATCTTTCGGGTTGTTCAAAGATTGAAAAGTTGAAAGAAAACATTGGGCAAATGGAATCCTTGACGACTTTGGTGGCAAATCGAACTTCTATTACACAAGTTCCCTCCTCATTAGTGAGAATGAAAAGTATTAAATATGTGTCAGTATGTGGCTACGAAGGATTATCGCGTGATGTATTTCCATCCATTGTTATGTCTTGGATGTCACCGACAGTTCAATCAAAGTCCCTGTTACGAGCATTTAGGATCATGCCATCTTTAATCAAGGGTCTATCACATCCTTTATTTGCCAGAAGCCCTGAAGTATTAGAAGCAAGACCAAGCACATCTCAAGATTTATGTGGAACTCAAGGGTTAATTGGTTTTCAAGAGAAATCTCACATGGAAAGGTTAGAGCCATTGAGTTCTTTAACTATTCATTTAGGCGGATTCAACAAAGTTATGGATGCACTTTTAAACAGTATTTCACAGGTAATTTTTCTAGAAACCGCCATGAATGTATTTTCAATTAAATCAGCATGATGATTTTCGTTAGTGTGAGCATTATACTATTATTTTTCCTCTATTCTCAATTCTTTTTCCTTGTTCATGGATTAGGGATGGAGTGACGGAGGGTTTGACTATTCTCAGCTTCCTCAAGATAATTATCCTGATTGGCTATGTTTTGAGAGTGAAGGATCTTCTGCATCATTTAAAATGCCTCGAGTTGTTGGTCGTTTGATGGGAATGGTAATCTATATTATCTATTCATCTTCTCAAGATAGCATGGCATCTGTATATCCTGTTGGCTTCATGATAAAGAATTTCACAAAGGGTACTATGGATTTTTACAAGCGAGATGATGCAACGACTTCTACTGATGATGACTGGCACAAAATAACACTTAATCTAGAGCCTGATGATGACCTGGAAATTATAGTCAATTTTGCCCAAAAGCATATTGTGAAGAAGACTTTAATCTATCTGGTATACAATGAAGGAACTAAACTAAGTATCACTCCATCATGTGAAAGCATTGGCAAGGAGATACGTTTGTAATTGGGATTGCGTATAAGATTTGCATGTGTTTATTCTGAAAAAAAATATAATATTTATTTCTATGTATATAATATTGCAGGGCTTCATTAAAAGGAAGAAGAGGTGAAGAATGACAGGTAGAAGGCTGCAGGTTATGGCACTCGTGTTTTTTTTTTTTTTAACCTTACTTTTTATTTGTTGAGCAAAACAGCAAAAGGAAAAATCAAGAAAAAGTCCCTGTTTAAAAATTTTATTGATCAGAATGACCCCAATTTGAATATGGGTGTTTTCTATGCATGAATACTTTATAATATTAGTATTTAGATTATTTTGGCCAACAAAACTTTTAAAAGGGGATTTTCCACCAATTTTTTGGGGAAAAAAATTAAAATCGTTACCATATATTATCTGTCAATATACTGTCCTCCTTTGTCATTGGCATTTGGCAATTTGGCATCATTATCCTTTTCCCTTTTTTTGGGCCGGCTTCATACAGGACCCACTTGTCTGCAAAATACTTCCGTCTCCTCCTCCTCCTCTTTTTTCTTTAATGTTAAATGGGCTTTGTTTTTGAATGACCCAAAACCTTGACCCGTTAACCAAAATCCTTACCCGCCGAGTTAAATTAATAACCCATTTCACATTTCATTTCATTTCTAAATTGACTTCGTAAATTGTGATATTTGAAAAGGTAGGAGTTGAATAATCTCTGGAGTTTGAGTTCAAGGAGTAAGGTTAATTTAATATGTTTCTTAGTGATTTGTCTGCATCTGTATGATTTATCATTTAATGAGTATTTCGGTTTTTGATCCATCACAGGGGAATTAAAGGAGCTGAAATTAAAATATGGTCTTGGTTTATAAGATGTGGGTGATTTTTGTAAGCCTCTGATCTAATCTTGCGGTTTTCATAATCTTTAATTTCATATGAATTCTTGTACGATGACGAGATAGTAATTAAAATCAATGTTTGATTTATGCTGTATTGAAATAAGGAATTGAATCTCTTGGCTGAAAGTATATACGGTGCTGGACCGTTGATATACGGAGATGAAAAATCAAACGTTGCGATAATATGCAAGTTGTGGTGCGCGCGCGCGTGTAAATTCTGATGGCAATTATTGTGTTAATTCTTGGGGGAAAAAAGTATTACCCTCATCTTAATATAAAAAGCTAGTTGACTATTTGATTAAATTAAAAAAATTAGTTAAATCTGTTATTTGTAATAAATAGGTATTGTCTTTTCTAAAATACTCTAGTTAATAATATGTATTAGTTAAAACTACTATTTGATAAAACATTTAATATGTGCAACTATTATAAAGACTACCTTAAAAAAAAAAAAAAAGAGATAAAATAGATTGAGATCTTATATTTAGGACTAAATTGAATATTAAATTAGCTCTTAGTACTAAGTCTGCAAAATAACCCTTTAAAGGCTTAAAGAAAGAAAATTACGAGTAGAGCTGGTAATATGGGTTGCACCTGTGGGTCTAACTCGCCAGTAAACGAGCATTTTAAACCTGCACTGCCAGACCAACAACCCGCCGCGGGTTACCACGCCAACCCGCAGGCTAACCCACATCTTTTTTTTTTTTAATTTTTAAAAATTTTTAATTGTTATAATGATATTATTATATATTATATCTTATCTAAAAAATTTAAAAAAATACCTATATAATTTATTTGGTGCTTTGAATCAAATATTTCAAAGAAAAATAAAAAATTTGTTATTATTTTTGGATATTGTATAAGAAAAAAATTAAAAAGTAAGAAAATTTTCAAAATAAATAAATAAATAAATAAGCGTTAGCCAACCCTCTTTCAAACTAATCTTTTCAGCCCGACCCACATATGTTCAATCCGCTACAGGCCAACCCGCAACCTGGGATTGGCTCATTTTACCAACCTTGTGAGCAGTAATTAATAGTTACAATACAAAATGTCTCAGATACTCACTTTGAGTCGTCCAATGAAAACTCTGAGAACGCAATTGATCACATGGACTATACCAAAAGTGAATATGAATATATACAGGCCATGGATGGCCTTAAGGGATATCAATGGAACCTTGTTCTGCAAGAAAATGAAAAGATAACAAAACGGTTAAATGATCATAGTTCAAGAAATATACGAAAGCGTCCACATTCGGTGGTGCTCACCACGAATGTGGACGCATGTAAATCCAGAAATATAGAAAGGGAAATTCACGATGCAAATAACCGAAAGGTTTATGTCCTGACTCAAAGAGCCTCAATAACTGTTACCATTGTCACAGTGTAGTTATCTTTTAAATTTATATAAAATTTCATTTTATAAATAATTTTTTCAATTCTTTTACCCTAAATCAATTAAAAAAAAGCTTTATGAAATTTTAAATGTTGAAAAACATTCTTAAATGCTAACATATTAATTTTTAATTGTTAGAAATAAAAATGAATTTTACAAGAAAAATCATTTGAGACTAACAATATTAGGGTTAAAGAACTAAAAAGATAATTTATAAAATTCAGCAATTAAACCAAAACATATGCACTTTTGCCTATTAAAAACTCACAATGGCAAGTGAAGAAGAAACGAATTTGCGATATGAGTACCAAAATTTGAACAGTTTAGATTTAAATTTTTCAACTTTTATTTTTTTAAAAAATATTTTAATGTATACATAATTTAAAATAAATATAATTGCCTAATTGTGAGTTTTTCAGAAAAGTAATTTTTTTTATTTAAAAGTCACCAGTCAAAATTTTAAAATTTTAATTGTTGAAAATATATTTAAACGATACAAATCTCACCATAAGAATAAATATCACACTAGGGAACCGATTAAAAGTGATGGGTATTGACATTTGGACTCTCCAGATCTATGTGTATAGTCCAAATTTAATTTTACTTTTATATTTGAAAAATATTTTAATGCATAAAATTTAAAATAAAGTTAATTTTTTAAGTGTCGATTCTTTAAAAACTTCTTTTTTTAAAAAATTTAAAAATCATTAATTAAGTTAATGGTCTGAACTGGTTCCATTGAGGACTGTCATGTGCAATGTTAGCTGAGCAGCGCAATATACGAATTGGCATCAGATGCTGGCCCGTCGTGAATTCCAGCAAGGCATCATATTGTGGGTCAAACCCCGCGGAACGCAGATCTTTAATATCCTTTTGGCCAAAATACATATTACTGCCTTTAACTTTAACCCAGTTGCATGTAACCTCTCTCATCTTGAAAAGTTTAAAAATCACACCTTTAACTTTCAGATATTGTTCATCAAACCCTTGCCGTTAAAATGAACGGTTAAAATTAATGAAATATAAGCCACATCAGATTATTTAAAATTTCTTGTTTTCTATGTTTTATTGATTTATTCTAAATAGAAATTTAAAATATCGCTAAAAGGACAATTTTGCAATTCTATTATTTACAATCCCTAATTGCTAATTCTCCTGGCCTTGCACAACACTATCGTCCTGCTTCGTCTGTCTTCTAAATTTTATTCTTATGCTTCCCATCTCAATCACAGTCGACAATTCTTCCTTATGTCTCTCTTCTTTTTTTTTTTTTTTAAGTGTTGAACTTTCAATGCTACTGGTATATTCTAGTGGGAATTTCAAGCAACTGTGCTCGACTCAAATAATTTCAGATAATTTGATTCTGAATTAACGTAATAAGACTCAGAAAAGAATGGCAGGTGGTTTTGAACGGACATGATCTTGTGGTGCAAGTTCAAGGTTTTCACTGCCAAGGTTTTCTTCTCTTTTTTGAGAGATGAAAGACGAGAAACAATACAGTGGCAATGATACATCATCTAAGGTGAGACAAAATTAAGTTTGAGAAGCGAAAATAAGTCAAGGGAAAGAGGCAAGTTGTCTTTGGGAACCAGACTGAGAGTCAGAGGATGGAGAGAACCAAGATGATGGCAATTAGGGATTATTATGGGCAGGAATGTAGGATTACAACATTCTCCTTTTAGTAAATTCTGAATTTCAATTTGGAACAAATAAATAAAATATAGAAAAAAATTACATGCATTTGCCGAGTAATTTTAAATTTATATTCCATTAAATTTAATGATCATTTTAACGGCAGGGATTTGATGGTGAAGGTCTGGAAGTTGATGGTTTGATTTTTAAACTTTTAAAGATGAGGGAAGTGATGTCCAACTGGGTTACAGTTGAGAGGAGTTATATATATTTTAGCCTATCCTTTTCTCCAAAACCGTCAAAAGCAGGGATGTAAAACCCAGCAGCATCAGCTCTGAGAAGCCAACATAGGAAAATCAGAAGCAAAAAACGCACATCTACTGGTAGTGGAGGGAACAGGGAAAAAAATGAAAAAAAAAAATTTAATATAAAATCTACTTTATAGTACAAATTATTATTTACCGCCGTTTATAATAAAAAAGTTTTATAAAATTTTAAATATTGACAAAACATTCTTAAATACTAACATTAATTTTTAATTCTCAGAAATAAAAAAAATGTTATATGAAAAATCATTTGAAACTAAGAATATTAGGATTAAAGAACTAAAAAAATAATTTATGAAATTGAGGAATTAAACCCAAACATATGCACTTTTGCCTATTGAAAACTCACCAATGGGTAGTATTGAATAAACGAGTTTGCGATTTTGGTGCTTATCAGGGGTGACAAGTACCAAAATTTGAACCGTCTGGATTTAAATTTTTTAAATTTTATTTTTTAAAAAATATTTTAATACATGCGGAATTTAAAATAAATATAATTACTTAATTGAGAGTTTTTCAGAAGAGTACTTTATAATGTAAATTATTATTTACTATTTATTATTAGAAGAAAAAGTAGGGAGCTGATTCATTACAGAACCTTCTTTGATCTTCTGAAGAGCTTCGTAGAGGGCCGTCTTTGCCGTCTTTTTACCCCTCTCGAGGCTGTTTCCCCAGCAAGAGAGAAGACGTCCGGCAGCAAATGAAACGGCGACGATGACAGCGTAAACGACAGCTATAGCCCATCTAGGAGTTTATACGTTGGTAGTTGCTTCCCCAGCTCTAGCCATTATATTCTCTCTCTAGTTCTCTCTCTAGCCATTATTATTAGCTTCTTGCTACTGATCTGTGGAATCTCTGCACTTTGTCACTTCCACTTTGTTCCATTTATATATATGTGCGTACGTGTCCAAGTCCTGTATACCTCCATGAGCCTGAGCTTCAAAGTCTTCTTGTGTTATTTTGGATCTGGCGGATTGGTGCCTAAATTATTGGGCAAAAAATTTGAAAAAATTGTAAGATTTCTTTTGTCCCTGAAATTTAACCTCATTTTGGTTTTTGCCTTTGAAATTTGAAACTATTTCATAGAATTTGATTTCATTTTGATCGGTCTAAAGATTTTTTATTCTTAGAACAATGTCTTTGATCCCTGAAGTCAAAGTCCAAATCAAACCAAAATGACTGACTATATGACATATGAAAACACTACTACAGATTTTGTTATAAATGACGTTTAATACTTGACAGTTATTAAAAAAAAACCTTAAATAAGATGAGGCGGAAGTCCAAAAACACTTATTTGACGGTTATTCATTAGAACCGTCAAATATTATATATACATATTTGGCAGTTAAATATAGAAGTGTAAAATATCTGTTAGGATACTTTTTTAAAACAATTATTTGACGGTTAGAGCTAATAACCCTAAAATAAATATATCAATTTTTAGTTTATATTTAACACTTCTTATTCTTAAATCGTCGAAACTCCTGCTCTTTTTCCAGTGGCACGGCTTAGGTTTTTATCTGGAGCTCCATCGACTCGTCCCTACGATCACCCCCTTCCTCTACTTCTTTCTTCGTCACCACTTGGCTTCGCTCTCTGTTCTTGCATGCTTCTAATACAATCTCTAGTTTGTTTGATGCTTGCTCGGTGTTCATTGTGGAAGTGTGTGGGAGGCGATTTCAAAGAGTGTAGAGCCCTAGGGTACAACACCAGAGAGAAGGGAGAAGCCTAGGTGATGCTCTCACTAACATCTTAGGTTTCTATTCTCCTCATTTTTTATCTTTGATTCAGTCTTTTGTCTCATGTTAGAGTTTATTGAGGGGTTTTAATCTCTCTTGTTTTGCCTCTTGCCATGGTGAAACTTGGGCAACATTGTCGCTCATTATAATTAGGTTCTATCTCAACCGACAAAGTGATTCACTGCACCGATTCTCTTTCCTTTCCCATTTTTGTTTTGAACTTGTGAGCCCTAGCAAAGTGATTCACTCGCCTCCTTCTTCCACTTTTCTTCTTCAAGCTCATCCCTGTCACAGTTGCGCTTGGAGTTGGAGCTCAAATTCAGCGTGTTCAAAAATCAAACAATCGCAGTTGCACTTCTTTTGGTAAGTGTTTCACATCCCTTCCTTGAGTAATGGGATTTTCTTTGAATTTTATACCACTATGGACTTTGGTTTTGAATGGGATTTCAAATAAAGAATCGGATTTTCTTTGAATTTTATACCACACAAACATGTTTGTATATACTTCCACTTTCATTGCTTGGTTAATTTCTATTCAACACTGTGAAATAATCGCAGAGTTTAAATTATGGTTACGTATCTCTGGCATTTATCAAAAAACAAAAACTATAAAGGGAAAGAAGGAAACCGATGTGTTCCAGAAAGATTAGCTCATGAGTTTGGGTCACTGTTTTTAGGCGAAAATTAGGGGAAGAGAATTAAAGGTACATTAATGACGGAGATGGGCAGAATGAAATAAAAGCTGGATAATTACTTTTGCTGATTTGACACTCATTTCAATTTGAATGTTAATCTCTTCTTCGTCTGCTCCTTCATTTTTTGCATAATTCTGTTTCCCACGTAGTAAGCAATGACAAAGAAATTGTTTTAAAATTTGGATACATTAATTAATTGGTAATCAAAATAATTAAGTATTAATATGCTGATAATTAGTGTCAGCAAATTTTTGCTCATTAAATTTTTCTGGATTTGAATTCAAGTTTTGAATGTTCTTCTGCTTTTACATTTCAATGTGAGAATCTAAGTCCCGAGGCTAGCCCAATGCACATGTTTACACATTGTTAATTCAGGGTCTTGCATCATCATGGATGATTTCAGATGCTCTTTGAGTGATTAAATATATGTTAAATCATCTCTATGTTTTGCTTTGATACCTCATAGATTGGTACATCAGGTTTATTGTTTACTGCTGATCTCATTGTTCCATGTTGTTCAGATATTGAACATGCCTGTGTTCTGAGCTTTTTGGCCAAAGTGGTGTTCCAGTAGTTCTTGATTTCATTGTCTGCTCGGCCAGGTAGCCTTCCAGCTATGAGAGACCACCTGAGATAGACTGACATTAAAAAGACCAGCAAAAGCAAGATAAACTATGAATTATTGAAGGAGAAATAGTGCGAGACTAAATTATTAGGAACAATGAGGGGAGGGAATGAATATAATAACCTGTTACCAAGAAGCTTATGAAGCCTAATGATGAGTTCTTCTTCATCTTGTGTAATGCCGCCTCTTTTAATATCAGGCCCGAGATAGTTAACCATCTGAGCCTACAGCTTTTGGCACTCCCATTCAAGCCTGTATTTAGAATTATAAAGGGTCATGCATGCCCGGCCAAGCACAGAGGAGAATTAAGAACCAAAGTTAATTACCAGCTCCTTAGGGATGCGTGTCCATTTGGCTTGGCCGTGTGTCTCAATGTAAGAAGTCAGTAACTTGTCCTCTTGAACCGTCCATGCTCCTCTGTTCAGCCCTCCTCCTTCCGCGCAGCCACGTGGACGCTTCCCCATCCTCCTTTTTCACTGTATAAGATATCCTCCATGCTCCTCTTCATTTGCTGATAATAGGAAAGTGTTTAAGGTACCTAAATTCTTGTTCTAATATGAACTATTTTTCTCCTTTGGAGAATAATTGGATATCTATTATAGGAAGAGTTCTTATTGCTTAAACATGAAATTGTCATGAATATTTTCCAATAGGTTTGTGTGCAAGGGATATGTAAATTGGTTTTGGTTTATTTTCTTCAGGCTTGCACATTCAATTGTTTATTCTAATTGTTGTGTTATGCCTTAATTATGTTTAATCAATAATATTTTCAATAAAAATCTATTTTGGTTTTTGCAAAGGAATCTTCAATTAATATATCATGGTCTTAGCTTTTCATTTATGGGTGCAGAGATGAGATGCTCTTTTGTTTTTTTTTTTTCCCCCTATGTTCTTTTGACAGCTAATACATTGATTAGATTTAGATGTAATCTGAAAGGGATGAATTCCATAAGTATGATCATGACTGAGATATTGATGGATAAGAGAAAACTAACTTGACGTGATGGTGTAGAGAAAACACTCAATGTACATTTTCTTGCTTACAATCTGTTCTAAAATTAATGATATTATTGTTTTCTAATTTATTCATGTGTCAGTGTTGGTTTCTACTTACAGTTGTTAACTAAGAATGACTGAGAATGAGAATTCAAGTGGCCATTGATTTAGAACAATGTTGCTATTTTGCAGTTGGAGGATATGTGACTAGATGTACTAATACGTGATCTATGGCAGTCTACAATAGGGGCATACAAGAATATCGTGGGCATTGGTTTTCTAGATGGTGGAATTTTATTAGTGGAACTACTTTTAGAATTCAAAAAATTTGTGACACAATATTCTATTGCATAGAGTGTGCTCAAGTGATTAACTTGTTTTAATTTGTCTGATGTGTATTTTATTGGACGTTGAATTTTGACAAACATAATTTTTATTTAATGTTATTTTCTTCTTGTTATTATTTAATGATTATATTGTCTATTACAGTAAATGTCAACAGTAAAAAGTAAATAAAAATAATAATTATGTATAATAGAAAATAATAAAAACTGTTAAATAAGATCATCTTATTTGACAATTATAACCAAGAACCATCAAATAAGGTCTTGGCCATAACTGTCAAATAAGGTCACCCTTATTTGACAGTTCTTGGCAAGAAACATCAAATAAGGTGTGATCTGACCTTCTTTGACTGTTATAGCTAAGAACCGTCAAATAAGGTCATCTTATTTGACAGTTATTAGCAAGAACCATTAAATATTCTAAAAATACTTGACAATTCATAACCATTAAATATTCACTCAGACCTTATATGACACCATCTTATTGGACAGTTCAGAAACGTCAAATATGATAAAAAAATAACCGTCAAATAATCCCATTTCTGTAGTAATGAAATTAACAAAGTTTTCAATTTTACTCATATATATATATATATATATATATTAAATCCATCCTCAAAGAACTGAATTTGAAAAATATAAACCAGTATTAGAAAAGGGCATATTGCGTTGGCTGAAAAAAAAAAGGGCATAGTGAGAAGGGTTATCTTACATAAAAGGGAATATATGATATTTTTTGCCTTTACTCCCTTCAATCTTTTTGAAGCTCAAGCTAGCTAGTTATTAAATTATTGTTGGAAGAAAAACGTGGCGCCTTCCCTTGCGTCAGCAACAAGCTAGTTGCATTACGTGGGATTGATGACTCCATTACAGAATAAATCAAATAAAATGAGAATGAAAAGATCCATTCATACATTTGTTACCTTGCTATAACCGAATAGCGGTTAAGTTATTATTTTTGTTTGAAAATAATTTTCTTACAACTTTTCTCATTTAATTATATCTTATAAAAAATTAATACATTTTCAAAAGCACAAAAAATGGCCTTAAATTTTAAATGGAGACAATCCTGAAAAAATGTAATTAATACTCCACTTGATAACTTATAATCAAAGATAACTTATTCCTTCTGAAAAATGTCCTGTGAAAGAAACAAGAGGGAGTATCAGAGAAATTTGATGTATGAAATTTAACAAAGTTTTCAGCTTTAATCTTGTTCAAATCATCCTTTGAGAAGCCAAAGAACTAATAAGTTCAGGGGGGAAAAAAACAAAACAAAACCAACATTAAACAAAAACACAATGTAAAAAATTAGCTTAAATAAAGAAAAGGTACCTTTTGTTTATTAGATACTCATCTGATTTTATTTAGAAGTGGAAGAAAGAAGTTTTTTTTAAAATCCTATTTATAAATCACATCGTTAAATTTTTCATATAAATGTAATAAGTTATCCTTTGTTTATTATATAAACTGTTTTTTTTTTTTGGGAAAATGTATACTCCGGTAATTAGGAGTAAAATTGAAATGTGACTAAATTTTAAAATAAAGTTATTAAGATTTTTGTTTGGTTACTTTTGATTAAATATGTTAAAAATAATCTATAAATAAAATCAGATCTGCGCCTTGCGTCAGCAACTAGCTAGCTGCATTACGTGGGACTGACTTGACTCCATTAAAGGGTAAGTCAAAGAAAACGGAGAATGAATATATCCATTCATACATGTGTTTTAGTCTATTTGGCTGGACATTCATATGTAACTTATAATTTATCATAAGCCCGTTTAAAAATTAAGAACCTATTTATTTAAGCTGTTGGGCTATCTTACTTATACCTAAAAATTACCCTTAATTGCACGTTTTGTAAAAGCTAACAAGAGTAGCTTTTCCTGTGCCCTCACCATACTTGTAACGGTTAATTTCATTATTATTGGCGTCAGAAACTCTCAATTTCTCTCTCTCTTTCTCTCATTATTTTAATTCTCTTTCTCTCATGCTCCTAGATTCAGATTCCAAAGGCTCTCATTCTCCTCTCCTCCACACCTAATATTTCATTATTATTTGTATTCTCTCTCTCTCATAAATTTAAATTTAAAAATATTTTATCCATTAAAATTATGTTTCACTTTAAAATCCCAATAATTTTTATGATATCTCTAATGTTTTAAAATATATTTCAGTCATTAAATTTTACTTCTTCATTTTAAAATAATTTAAATTCATTGTATTATCTAAATTTTTTTTATCATGTTTCATTATTTATTAAAACTTATACCTATTTTGGTAATTTTACAAACTAAACTTACTTTTATTCAATCTAACTTTTACAAACTAACTTTTATAAAATCCAATCCAAGCACAATTCATATCACCCAATTTAACTTTTACCCAATCTAACTTTTTTAAAAATCAAATTCACAATAAGCTATTTTTTCAATCGCTAATCCAAACAGACCCTTAATTGTGTTGGCCAAAAAAACTACATACATTTTTATTGTAAATTAAAATATAAAAACTGTCATTTCAGAAACCACTTAATACTCTGATCAAGAATATCAAAGACAGTTTATAGAAAAACTGGCACTCTCTCCTATAGTAATTATAAGCTACGTACTTTCAATGAATTTACACTTACAAAAAAATGGTTCAATCCTAGTTTAAGTATTAAGCAATCATAAAATTAAAATCATTTTTAATATTATCCTCATTAATTATACTAAATATTTCTATCATGTTCTATCCGTTTCAAGACCACAGACAAAACCATCGCATTATTGCACATCTCTTTCCATTTGGAATCTGCTTCTCACAGATTTCTTTTGCTCAGTTAAAAAGAAAACAAATCATTGCATTAGAAATTAGGGTAATCACACTGAATTACCCTTCACAGTTATTAATATTGTGTGCCGGTCAATGTGTACGAATGTTTGTTAGCAAAAAAAAGAGAAAAGGAACTGTAATCATGCACCTTATTATATTATGAACTAATAAGTTCTGTAAAGAATAATTAGGAAGTATCAAAGTTATACTATTATGTTTCGACGTTAATCAATTAATTAAATACATAACAAGAAAAACAACACTTGGCATGCGTGAGTCATGGCTTACTATTACATGAATATGGGAAGGTTAATATTCGTCAGAGTGTGTCATTAATGTATGGGTACACTTTTTTCGACTGATAACAGGTGATTGATTAAACTTTTATTATAACTTTTAAATATTTTATTTTATTTGAGACTCAGAAAGTATCTTTATCAAGGTTTTTTTAATTAAAAGATTATCAAAAACGAGAAAGTGGACAGCTAAACTTTTCCATTCCAATTTTGTCATTTCATGTCGAAGGATATTTGCTATTATCTTGATTGTCGATTACATTTTTTTCCTAATTTTGTTGGCTAAAATTATGTTCTTTTTTCTGACAAAAATATTTTTTAGTTACATTTCATGAATTAAAAATATGGCTCAAGTGCTCAACATAAAACTGGCAGGTACATTTCCTTTTATTGGCCAGTTCTACGTATAGAATTTGTAAAATTATTATTTTTTGTTTATAAAAATTTATCAGATTCTTTTTACCGAAAATTTTTTTAATGGGATTTTTTTTTCAATTTTTGTTATTAAATAACCAACGACCAATTTTAGATAATATATATATATATATATATAAACATCAAGTAAATACATTTATATATGGATATTAAAACAAAAACAAATAGAAGGCAAAAGATAAGATTTTAAAAAAAATGTGAAAAGATTGTCCCGGCATGGAAAAGAAAATGGTGGATGCTTAAAAAATAAAAGGAAGAGAACACAAGTTTGAATCTTAAAAAATACATTTGTTGAGAGGGTTTTAACCTTAACTCATTTAGTTTAACAGAGATTAATCTAAACCCCAAAGCAACTTAAAGATGCTTTCAGTTATATAGGGAAAAAAAGAAATTGATGGCCAACAACCTCTTGATTTAATGGTATCCCAGACTCCTCCTGATGCTCCTCCTTGTAAAATAGGTTGAGTTCTAAGTTAAAAAAAACAGAGAGAAATGTAAATTGAAAACTTTAGATTTACATTATCCATATTAGATTTAAGCAGTAAAGATCTTCCCGTGTTCATAGCTCCCAAAAATAAAAGAAAAATATGAGGAAACAAGAAAAAGAACTTGGCATTAACGTGGAAAGTAGAAACGCAAACCCATTTCATAAATCGATAACACTGACTTCATTCCAATCAACTTTTTTTTTTTGTCATCCATTCCAATCAACATCTATCTACTTATATACAATATAAAATGTCTAACAACCATACTAAACATATTTTCATACCAGTAATAAAATTGCAGCCTCTTGTTGCATAGTAAAAATTGAAAAAGGAATTATCATATTCATATGCAGCATCGAACATAACGCCTATATTGGGCCGAATTAGAATGGCCCATTATATGTAACATGTTTTCTCGTCCCATGATAAGTGATGTTTTTGCTTGTAAGATAGATAATTAATACACACAACCTCCGGTCCTAATTATAAGACCTCACTTGTATACTCCTAATTATAAGACATTGTTTGTAGTATACAAATGAGGTCTTATAATTAGGATCGAAGGTAGTATTAAAAAACAGTTAAGTTAGTCATTTATAATGAATAAATGTTAGTTTTTCTAAAATACCATTTATACTTATATGCATATACCACCTCTTAATGGAAATGTATAATTAATAAAAATACTTTAGATAAAAATTATAAATTTGAGAGGTAAAATATATTGAGATTTTACATTTAAAACCAAAAAAACCCTTGTTTAGCTCCAATATCAAGGATATGAGAGATAGTACTACTTACTTATAGTTTGCTAGCTTTCTTAACTCCTTTTAGGTGTCACATTTATTGACAAAACATAATTTAGTTTCTTCGTGTGTAATGTGAAAAATCTTCAGATCTTTCATGTAAAGCAAAATGGCGGAGCATAAAGCATATAAATTTATAATGGATGATAGATTCAAATTATTAAGAGTAGATCAAAGCAAAAGGGACACAAATCTAAAAGGAACTAAAAAAAATAGCTAGATATTCATCATCAAACTTGTGTGCAAAAGTTACTTTAAACTCCACTTTAAACCAAAGAAAGCAGCCACCATATTCGCTGAATCCCTGACTCATGAATACAACAATTCAAAGGGGGCATAAATTTAGCGTGAGAATGAGGGTTTTAATCCTGATCAAATAACTGGATGTAAACCCACATAACTAGTGTGGATATTAAAATTAATTGGGCTTTCAAGTTTCAACGCTACAAAGCATACTAGCGAGGACTCAAACGTGTATGTTTGATTATGATATAACTAATTAAATTGCACTGGAATTCATTACTTAATTTAACCAACACTCTTGTAGTGGATTTATATTAAAATTAAGTACCATAACAAAGTGAAAAAATACAAATGCATTATGTTTGCCAATATTAATATCTTTTGAGTCAAGCAAGAACAATCATAAACTAATTTATATCCTTCTCAGCTATATGATTATTGGACTCTAGATACAATACCTGTGTTCTCCTCAACAATTTTGCGTAATATTCACATAGTAATGGGGGAAAATCATGGTTTAATAATTTTGCACTTTTTTGTGGCTGCCAGGCATGTTTCTGCACAAATTAAACTAGGTGTGATGCTTGAGAATTTTATATATATATATATATATATATATTGCTGAAATATAGGAAATTGGTATTCGGCACGCAATTGGTATTTGACTAAACAATGACCATGAAAAGGTGTGGCCTCTAGAAATCCATTAGAATCAGTTGTGGCTTCCAGTGATTCTGTAAATCCCCACTCATGAAGAAGCTTATCCCCAACATCTCCACAGGGCAAGTTCTTTAAATTCTCGTCGATCAAACACATAGTTTCACAGTCTTTCCATGGTGTCCACAAAACAATGGTCCAAATATGCTGGTGCTAGTGGGCAAGTTCTAGGTATTCTGCCTACACAATCAAGTTACACAGACTTTGTACACCATCTCTGTATGTGATCCTCAATTAATGGCTTTGAATTCATTCAGGGACAAAGTGGTCTGTCCATCAATATTGTGAGCATCATGGTATATCTTTCCCAAGTTTGCTTTCTGGAAAGGAAAAGTGCACGTTTTCATTAACAACATCCCAATCAACGAGTGGACCCTTCTATCGCGACACAACCAAACTGAGCCTTCATTAATCAGCAGCGCACCAAAGTTTTTGCCCACAAGTTCTCCCCGGTCACCGACTTGTCCCTGCAAATGGACAAAAAAAAGGCCCCAGTGCGATTTTCCACAGTTGGCGAGAGCCTTTCAGATTAACTAGTACGAAAGGAAGCCTTTCTCCTCCTTTTTAATTAAAGTAAATTGCTTATCTGTCATGAGTGTAAATTTCCGTCTATCATTCTATTAGTT